>NC_143553.1:91588611-91898055 GCF_054136105.1 Typopeltis vanoorti
AATTGTTAAAATTATATTCCAAAAAAATGTTGCAAATATGCTTGTGTATTAGAAAACATTCGTATCCAATTTCAGCAAATATGTTTAATGATGATATTCACTTTTTTTGTTATGACTCTGAATATTAACACATCAATTGAGAGAGAGAGAGAGAGAGAGAGAGAGAGGAAGGAATCTGACTGCGATTTAGAATTGACAATCGATCTAACATTTTCATTAGTTTTATTAATTCGTATTGTTTTTGTATTGATGGTATTTCAGAGGGGCATTTATATACTCACCAGTTAAACCAATAATATCAACCAATAACTGCTTCTGAATTGCAGTGGAGCATTCGTTGGAAAGACCTAGGTTCGAATCCGGTCTAGGACGCAAAGAATCTTTATTAGGACTTTGCAACTGAAGCTGTTAGCCGGTCTGATACGTCTCCCAGAACCTCTGTTTTTGTTCATCCCATGAATCGGCTAGAAGAAACATACGCAGTTAGCAACCATAATACATAGCCTTAGTTACTTCGGCCTTAGTTTCAAATAGCAACATCTGAATTGCAGCCAACTCGTTTCTTCAGCGCTTGGTTCATATTTTCTATACGAGATGTTTTGTAGAACGTAATTTTTTTGAAGATACGAGATTTCTAGATGATAAGTATCCACGATATTTTCATTTTTACATCTCACAAACCCCCTCTAAACACATCCCGTCCATTTTGCTCAATTTGTCAAACTCTCAAGACATTTTGATTGTAAAAACAACCACATTTCAAATTTCGTCGAAATCGATTGTACAGTATCTGCGGATGATGCCTGCTAAGGACTACGATGAGTTGGGTGGGTGGGGGAGAAGATGTTTTGACCGTTTTTAGTATACTTTCAAATTGCTCTAGTTCTTTCATTAAGTGGGTTGAGAACAACCCTGTGAACCATGCCCCCCCCCCCTCTTTGACTGTACGCAGATTTCCACGCAAGCTCAGTTTTCTTGGGCTGATCACATCCATAGCCATTGATAACACTAGTGTCCTTTTCTGCTCTCTGCTCCACTAAAATCTTCCCTCTAAATGATTAATACTATCCAGAAGAGGACATGAGGACATTCGGGTTAATGGATGGCACGTCAATTAACCGACATGTTCTATTTCTGCATTATATCTCCTCTGTAGAAGTTTTCAAGGACGTTTCACTGGATGTGACTGCTACCATTCTTCCATTTTCCCTTAAGCCTGTAAACATGCGTCCTGTCAAGCATATTTCAGCAATGCAAGGAAGCGCGTTAACCACAATAAAACTAATAAATTAACACTAATCTAATATTTGTTTTACATCTCATAAAATTTCTTCAGTGTGATGAAGAATAAGAACCATAGAATTTTGAGTATAACAGATTATAGAAAACGTACAGTAACAAAGAAATCTTTTGATCTATGATCCATTCGTCACTCACTTATTACAGCTGCTGTTCCATGGGCGGTCCAGCCTTCACCTTTGGCCTTTCCAGTGCATCATTTGAAATCGCGACCTGAAGAATAGCGAAGAATATTTCCTACATATGTGGTTCGAGTGTAATATTTTCATATAGTTTAAAACAGTTAAATACTTTAACTATTTTAAACTATATTGATTTAAAAATAGTAATGAGAAAGCGAAATTTGAAGTCCTCGGAAGAAATAAAAAACTTTTACCTAGAAGCTGGAAAAATAAAATGTTTTTCTTCATTTCTTTGCGGCAGTTGTTTCAAAAGAATTAAGTTAACTGGATGGTTATTGCTTCTCTTAATACTTCAGTTAGCACTAACAGGAAAAGAAAGTGATCCAGCTTTTGAGTACTTTAAAATCTTCACATTTTTGAAGATTGTAAACCTCTGGTTTTATGGCCAGATATTGTATATCGCTGTTAATTTGGTTTTCTATTGATAATAGTTTAATGACCTAGCTAAGGTTAGTATTTGCATACAGACAGACAAATGAATCTAATACGTGCTTATGCATTTTATGGAACAGCTAAAAATTATACATTTTAGGTATGCTTCACCCAAAAAAAAAAAAAAACTAATGGATGGGTTTACCCTTAGCACTATGAGTGGGCTAAGGGCTAAATAATCTGGAAACTTTACTCTGGAGATCAAAGTGGTACTTTGTTTATATTTATCCATCGAAAAAAAAAAAACAAAAATGAAATTAACATTGATTTGTCTCCGACAAATGTCTTTCTCTTCTCTAAATGTAGAGAACAGAGGGATATTACCAAAAGGGAAAACCGTTCTCATAAAATATTCAAAATGTTAATATACTTGTGTAAAAATACACCAAAATATTTACGTGAAATGCTTAGCTTTATTACCAAGGAGTGGCATTGTTTTCATTATTCATTTGTTATTATTACTAAAACGTAATGAATATGTGGTTACAACTGGGATCTGTTTTCAATAAAAATAATATTCTATTGAGCAAATTTTTTTGATTTTACTTTATGTATATTATAGGGAAAAATAATACAAATGATTTCATACAATTCAAAGATGAATTGTATGAAATCATACATTTCATCTTTGATTGAAAAACCGTTAATAAGGCTTTTCAACCGTAAACGGTGATCGGACAAAAAAAATTGCCCTTGCTGATTCAGCTATGGAGGTTCATCACAATTTATTTTATTGGAAAATATTTAATGAATATGTATTAAATAATGTAATTTATTTGTGAAGACTAAGAATCTTCATGAGAGATGTACTTAGATTGCATTTGTAGACGTCACGCTATAGCAGGTTAATGTTATATTATACAAGTAGGAGATCTATTGATTCTCCCACTCATTCTGCTTTGCTCAAATACTAGTATACAGTGCCAAAAATAAAACAGTCCTTTTCTTTTGATATCACTATTTAAAGAATGTACAATGATTATTACCCGCGCGGTTAGCCTAGTGGCTTTGCGCTTCGCAACTATATGCCTGGGGAAGGAGTGTCCTAGGTTCGATTCCCGTCCATGACGTGAAGAGCTTAAGGATCTTCCTCAGCCATAGCCAAGTTAGCCGGGCGTGGGCAGCAGGGTTTTTTCCGCCAGTTTATCTGGGGTTTTTCATCTCGCAAGCAGGCAAACCGGCCCCATGAACACACAGGTTACAGTCATAAATACTTACGGCAAGGAAGGCAACGGGAAACCACCTTGCTCATAATCATCTCTCCCTAGAATGGTTGCATATAGCGACCCTCCCCCGGCCGTATGGCAGATGGGAACCAGAAGAAGACAATGATTATTATTGATATGTATACAAGTAATCTGTGAGAATTTCTAGAGGTAGTGTCAAAAGTATAATTGCGAAATTCATGTCGACACAGCAAAATAAGCGGGCGTATAATCCAAGTTTGTTTTCTGAAGGGATTAAATGATAATGATCCATCGTACACTAAACGTACTCCGTGTCCCAGTAGACATTTTCATTATTACTAAGAGAAATGGCCATTCTTTTGTTTTTCTTCGGATGGGTAGTGACCTTTACACCTGACCAATTGTCACAGTCCGTATTTCCGTCTCAAAGGAGAGATGCGTGTCGTATTGAATGTTTCTCACGTGAAGCGACAAATGATTGTCGGGAGGAGCATAGTTGCAGACTGGTGGCTTAAGATATTCTGGTACGCTATAAGGAAATTCATTAGGATGCCATGACAGATATATAGTTTCATTCTGGAACCATGTGCAGAATTTCTCTATGCAAATATCATGCCATCTGAAGTGCAATTTATCAAAAACGAGAAAACTGGCGCTGTATTTACACCACGTTATATTTTAATTTCCGGCCATTTTATAATTTGCAACAGCAAGACAACAAAAAATGAGTAATGAAAAATGAATAATATAACTTTTTAATTGAAAAACGTTAGTAGAACGCATTATATTAATTAAATTAATATAAGAAATCTTGAATTAGACCCATCAGTTATATGAAAGGGACCACTTATCCACCATTATTAACGTAATAGTATGTAATAAAACTTCTTGAATGAAACTCCTAGACATGTATTCGTTTAAACATGCCCTTTTCTTAATAGACGTCTCAGTTCCGTCATTCAAATGCTTTTGTACTGAAAATATATTCCTGGTGTCTTACATTGCTGAAGAAAGACAAAGGACTCAGTGCAGTCATCGCAATAAATAAAATGATTTTTACGACCTATCGAAATAACAGCTGTCTGATGTTATTTCGATAGGTCGTAAAATGCTGAGAAAAGTACATTCCAGGTCCATTGTTTTGAATCATCATCAACAACTGTTTGAAAAAATAAATTGTCAGGTCAGGAGGTACGAAGCTCTCCATCCCTTATTTATTCTGAATATTTTATCACATTTATTGCAATGTCGATTATTAAAAAAAAAAGTCTGTTTTTATGTAAACTGGTCTGAAGGGTGTGTCACTAGACACAAGAATATCTCACCGCGAACTTCATTATAAAATGTTTCCTAGATTTAGCGTAACACCGAGTATGAAATGATGTTTTCAAAAGAAACTGTATAATGTGTAATGAAAAAAAAGAAAGATATAAAACATCATAAAGATGTTTTTTTCCGATCGTTCAAGTGCTTATATTTGTAAACAGTAACACCGCTTTGAGAATCGAATTTATCATTTACATATTCTATTGGGAGGAAAAATATGCTACGATTATTAAGAAATCTGAACCAATATTCGAACAGGTTTGTATGAATAAATGTCAGAATACAGTGATCGCAAATTTCATTTCTACTAATCCTGTATGTCAGGGATCCTAAAATTCTATGGCGATCCACACCCGAAACAGGAAAGGGATTTTTACGAACTGCAGGCTATTCTAGTTTTACTCAAATAATCCATATATTAAAATTAGTTTTATATTTTTGCAAACTTTTAAAAAGTTTTTTTTTTTTTTTACACGTTTAAGTAAGCCTATCACTGAAATTGCGAGCCACTATAGCTCAATCGTTAACGATTGCGTTGATTACAAGACTGGGGTTTGTATCTTTTCTAGGATGCGAAGAATCTTCATACGGGTTTTTTATGGGTAAAGGTGAGTTAACCCGTCTCATACGAAGGTGGAAGGATTTCCCTCCCCGAAACTTGTGTTTTTCATTCTTCAAAGCATACAAGCCGACCAAAGAATACACACAATTTACAAATTAAAACCAATTCATAAGGCGTACCTGCCCATATGGGCAGGTACGCCTCGCGCCGATATGAACAATTCCCTATTTATTTATTTAGCGTATGGGAGAAAATACAAGAAATTAATGAACAAAACTATATAGCAACTGACAGTTCACTTAACCAATCGATGGCACTATCTGGGAGTAAATGCAAGTTATGAGGCCTCTAGAGAAGGAGTGTGTAGGGCAGTCGGCAGTAATATGATTGCACAGTACCACACGCAAAAGGGCGACTGTGAAATTCCCCACAGATGTAATAAGTGGGCACAGCGGCCTTGTCTGGTCCTAGATCTGTTTAGCTGGTTCTACAGAAGTGTCTAGGAAGAAACTATTCCCTGCGTAAGTTATGTACAGCATGAATTAACATTTCCGAAAAATTAATGTTGTAAGAAAGCTTTTTTTTTTTTTTTTTCGAATTTCAGCTAGCTTGCATGCATTAAGTAGAAATTCGACTTCATATTTTAGGAAAATTATTGGAGAACGTGCCATTTTTCTCATTAAGTGATATTTAACTTTACAGTGATATGTAAATTATTTAATTTTTGAAATTATTTTTTTGAAATTATTTAAATTAAATCTGCTGAAATACAATACTGATTTGATGTTTCATTAATTTTCGATTACTGATTTGTAATTGCAACGAATGCTAACAACAAAGAAAGTTTGACGACTCTTGCTGTATTATATTATTTATATACGATGCAATTTATGTAGCATGAATTATAAAAAAGAAGAGACTTAATTACTATAGAATTAAAATAGGCTATTTCAGAGTTATTTTATTTATTTTCGTTCAGAAACTATGCGAAGTGGTGTTGCACCGAAACTTTTCATACAATTTTCAGACATACAATTCTGTCTTATTGATCAATTAGTATAAATAAACAGGCCGTTTGGAATATTAATCGCAGCTTTGTATTTTTAAGATGCGAAAGGATTTATGAAAAGTCATCTTTGGTGTTGAAGTATATTATTCCTATTATCAAAGGACTGGGCATCTTTCACGGTTACTCTGTGAATAATTATCATTGGGACACTAGTTAATAGTTAATTTAACTTTGTAAGTCGATATTGAAATATTCGTGTTCAGTATGTAAGATAAAATATGGTTATTTTGCAAATGCGACTAATTAACTCTTGATTACTTTCTTTTGCGCTTATTATACCTCAGCACCATCTACAGTCCTCTTCCCCTTCTCTTTTTACGCTTTTATTACGTCCTATTTTACTTAATTCTTCTAGATCCAATCAGCCAAGCATTTCTAGGTCAGCATCAGGTTCTTCCGATTTTAATTGTACAATCTTCTGCGTTGCATCCTCTCTCTCTCTCTCTCTCTCCCCTTAATGCATTACTTCCTGATTATAGTTATAGCAACCATAACCACCTATACATAATCGATTAGTGATTTTGTCTGTTTAATTAAGCTCCCCCATTCTGTTGACCAAGTAAACTACTATTCTGTGTTGTGACTATTTGCAGAGAAAACATCCCCATGAAGATTTTCTACAGTAAATATTTAATAATATCTCTTTAAAATTCACATTCCCCATTGTTTTCTGTTATCCCAAATACTTATCTTTTATAATTTGTGTATATTTTTCTTCTATTGTTATTGTTTCTTGTCTTTTTACGTTGTCTTCTGCTACTTGTTCCGAAGAAAACGGAACTATATCGCTGGATATGCCACATTTTCTATGTTACTCCTGACAATAAAAAAAAGGACAGAATATCATTATGAAATTTTAAACATGTCACATTTCTACAATTCTGAAATCTGTCTAGCAACCAGATTCTAACCAAGGGAGTAACTTTCCAACTCTCAAAAATAATTTACAGTGTCGAACTCTGGTTATATATCTGTCCAGTAACATTATTGTGAACATCTTATATATTAATTTTCATATAATTATTCCTTCTTACCTAGCACAGTTCTCAGTTTTCTTTTTAGAATCCATGCGTTAATTTTGAGGATGCTTTTGATATAAAGATTTGTAGAACCCTAGCGAGTTTTCAACAATAATGCTCTTACTGAAAACGTTGTGCGCTCTAAAATAATGGCTGTTTCATTCCTAACTCTCCCCCACTTCATAAAATCGAATTTAAACGAATAATTGTGGCCTAAATTGAACATGGACACAGAACATTTAGCGACAATTTTGTCTTCCAGCCGACAGATGCTTTATTCTTGAGAACGTGAGCGCAGTTTATTTTTACCATGGAAACACTGTTACATCTATTTTCACATACAAATGAAACATTACTATTATGGTCTTCCACGATGAATCTGGGGAGCCGTACTATTACATGGGCCTAGGATTCATTGTGGAAGGGCACACACACACACACTACTACACCGTACAGTCCACCCCACAAATTTGTGCATGTTAATTGCAAGTGTTCTCTTGCCAGTTTACCTGGTTTGGAAAACAACAACAACAACAAAAAATCAAGTTTTTGCAATAAAAACTCTGCTTCTGAAAAGGACTGGCCAACTCACCTTTAGTTGAAAGAAGCTGATACAGTGATTCCTCATGACGAGAAACAGACCAGGCCCAGACCAACCAAATGGTACATATCGCGCCGTCCTTCTAACTCTGCTGCCTTGGCGTTGTATTATTATTATTATTATTATTATTATTATTATTATTATTTTCAGTCTTCCACCAGGAGACATATCCATCTACAATGGCAACGGAATGAACTCTACCAATTATCCGAATTCATATTTATACCGGAATATTAATGTAATTGCTACCAAATGTGCCCAAGGTCAGTTTTATGTTTCTTATACCGGATCGAAGCGCTGAAGGAAAACCAATACCACCATAGTCTGAGAGGAGACCACTAACTCAGTGCTGAAAAAAAAATGAACTATAGTCTAACTAATTGCCACGGTAGCCAAACCGATATGTGTACTACGAAATTCACCACCCGCATCGGATGGCTTGTCATCCGATGAAGGTCATTCTACTTACTTTCTAAACTCTCTTCATCACTATCTTTTTATTATGCCCTCTGGTTAAAATACAGCTTAGTCAGCCAAATACAGAAGGAAAAAAAAAACCTCCTGCTATCTACCTTATGTATGTCTTGAAATAACTCATAAACTTCGGTTAAATCTCTTCTTCCCCCTCATCTTAGATAAATTCATCACATTACAGGTAAACCAACTGATTCTCATAACTATCATGACACTATCCCTTTACACGCACATGTTGTAAATCTCTAAATACCGTCGATTTTCTTGACGTCCTTTAAAAATCCTTGGCAAGTAATCCGGGAGCCAAAGACTTTCATAAAGGTATCATCATCTCCATTCTCCTATAAATGGAGCTTCTTTTAATTAATCCTATAATATTCTGAGCTTTACTGGATATGGCTGATGGATAGATTAGATCTCTGTAGTTGTCTTATTTCGGTCCCTTACTAAGTGCTTTTCTCTCCGAGTCTTCATTTTCTTCAACTTTATCGTAATTTATAGGTATTTTGTTTCTTTCCGTGTTACTCTTGATAATCTCCATCACGTCTGCGGATGGTTTTATTTGAGATGGTGAAATTATCTTTTTATTTATAAAAAGGTTGAGAAAATCTGTCACAGCCTGAAACTTATTATTCCTCTAAACATGCAATTATCTCCGTCACGAAGGGATTTCTGTTAAATTTCAAGTTGGTATATGCATTATCGCAAGCATCTTTATACATTCGTTTTAATATATGCCTTCTGCTTTTTTTTTCTCTTTAGGTATCAGAACCTTATTTTGTACTGCATTTATTTTTAAAAATTTGCAGTTGATGTCTGTGTAGCCCTGTGAAATGGCATTTGTACTGTATGTATCATTGCATGTAAATTTGATTTTAATTGCTTGTTGTCTACTGATTTCGAGTGATATACTCCCTCCCACTCAATGGTCGGTTCTTTACTCTTTGGATAGTTTTGCTATTGTCACCACTGCCTGCACTAAATGCTCGGATCCAATAAGGTTAACGTGATTCTTATTATTTCTAGAAGATTTGCCATTAAGGTAAATGTTTAAAGTCCAAGTGGTTTCGAAATGCTAAGCGGAAAGCACACAGTCATATTCATTGCTTTTCACATCTTCGCATCCTGTCTAAGAGGCCAGAAGCTATAATAAAACCTTTTGAACTGAAGGTGAGTTAGCCATTCTCATACAGTGGTACGAAGCCTGATTTTTTTTTTTTCATTATCTAAGGTATGTTTAATGTGTCTGAAATAATGGCAAAACATCCTTAGATTTCAAGACAATGTTGTGTCTTCAAATCTAAACTGTTTTCCATTATCAAATCAAATGTCACTTCAACACTCATTTCTTTACGAACATTTAATGTAGAAAAGCTTTTCTCCGAGCTGTTTGTGTGGATGAATAGAACTGAGAGAGAGAGAGAGAGAGAGAGAGAGTGAGATGAATTTTTTGTGAGTATTCTGTTGATAGCCATGAAACGAGGCTTTGTGATCAAGCGAGCTTTGTTGATGGAAAAACGATGGAATTCAGATTAACAGACGAATTAGCGTTCTCTTGCTGATGATTCATAATCTCTCATTGCAATCAGTTTCTTGTGGACACAGCCGTGAAAATAACCAATCATAACATTGGTGACAGTGGTTAATAATCTGGGAATATTCTATATTCATATAGAATATTTCCGCCGTCCTGGTTGGCCGAGTGGTTAGCGTATCCGCTCTCCAGTCAAAAGGCTGCGGGTTCGAATCCGGCCTTGGGCATGGATAGTTGTGATATTTCTGAAAATACTAGTGGTGGTGGGCAGTAGATGGTGGGCGTTGGTGTAGATGAGTTGGATTGAGTGGTGAGACGGAGAGTTGTAGAGTAGGTGCCCTCCCTCGATGAGTCTTTGGCCTCCTTGAAGGTGTCACGTAATAATAATTAATATTGTTAGTGATGATATTTTCACACATGCACAAACAAATGCAGCATTTATCACTTCTAGTAGTCATAATTACTGAGGTTCATTGTAGAAGAGTAATCTTAAAATTGATGAGATAAATGATAGGTTAATTATTTAAAACAAAAATAACTATTTAAAACTAAAGTATTAATCGATTTTATTATCACGAGAAACCGGGCCAGTGACCGGTCAGAGCATTGTCCTTTCTGGCATTTGCTAAATCTAACAGAGGGCCATCTACGCCCTCAAGTTACTTTTTAAGCTTTCAAGTAACTCATAAACTTTCATTCTAACAAACAACTCCTACGCGACCAGCGAGAGCTTTGGATTAGTGTAGTACTTACGTAAAGCACTTTACTTTTGCCGTTTTATTAATTTAATAGAATCAACATACTTCCCAAGCTTAAAGCCTTCATACGTGATTATATTAGTGTAAGAAAAAACTAGGATTATTTTAACTTAAAGAGACATTTTGATTATTCTAATCGTAGTGAGTTAAGTGGGCCGCAGTCAATAGTCCTCTGTTTTGCTAATTATAATGTATACTTACGAAAACTAAGCTTTTGTTCGAACAAAGTGCTCTTACAAGAACGAAAGACACTGCTACACATGGGAACGCTAATTAGGTTTGTTGTATAGTCACTAACTGAAAACTTGTTTGTTGCTGTTGCTAAATTGTATGGTGAGCTAATTTATGCCGTCGCTGCAAAAGTATGTATTGCGATTTCGGTATTTCGAAATTCTAATGATAATTATCAAAATATTAGAATAATAAAAAGGAATAAATTAGCGGAATAATAATAATTATTATTACAATTCTAATATTTGATAATTATCATTAGAATTTCTTTAGTCATATATCATAATAATTGCATGTGTCTGAAGTGCCCTTTTTGGAATGTAGATACAGTATTATCACGATCCTATAACAATAGGTTACTTTCAAAATATGCACTCTGCTGTCCCACTAATTTTTTAAATATAATGAATAGTGTTTAGACTTGGTTGCGAATTGCAAGGCGATCCTCTCAGGAAACTTGTTTTATAATGTTCATTCTAAAATTATCTTTCGGTGAGTAGTGCGTAGTCTTGCTAAAATTATAAGAAACGAATATTATCTTTAAATTTTTGCAAAAATGTAAGGTTGAACGATTCATCAGCATCGAACCTGATTTTAACGCGATCAAGTGTACTATATCCATAAATCTGTCGTGTCTGTCGAATGCATGTATGAACATGCTTGTTTTTACGGATGTTGTTGTTGTTTACGACATTGACGAAACAGATGAGATCGTGAGGTGAGTGTATTACGTTTGTCACCCAGTAGATATCTATTTTGTGAAGAGAGACCCTACTATCTTCATCTGAATTCACTTTAACCGGGTAAAAATAAATAATAATAAAACTTTACAAAATTCATCTAGTGATAGGCGGAATTTGAACTCGTCATGTTCCAAGCTGATGTTCCTTCTGTATATATATCTGGAAATGGAAGAAGACTGTATTTAATTTTCTCTACTATGTCTGTAATTTGTAGAATTCTTAATCGAGCCTGCGACCAGTTTGTGTAGACCGTCTGCCAGACATCCCCCCCTGCCCATCCGTTAAATAATTTGTCTAATGGGACATATATTTAATGGTAATTAAATGCCACGAGACAGGAATGCCATTTCGAGTTAATTAATGATATCATATAACATAAATTTAAAGAAGTGGGGAGAATATTATTCATACTAAAATATATTAAAAATTATGGCTAAGAATTTATTACGTTGCTTTTTTGATTTATTAGATTGCTCTTTTTTGATGAATTCCCTTCTCAGTTAAACTCAGGAGATCAAAATGCTTCTTCTGAGCCTTGAGCATATAATGGTTCTGTTTTTTTTTAATCTTCACGAAGGTTTATTTCCTGCTTTTAAATATGAAAAGAAATGCATTTAACTTATGAAGATGTCTAGGCCAATGACTTCGTTGTTTTGTTAAAATTGCAGTAATATAAGCATGTGGCCATACGAGAGTATAACCAACGCTTTATTCTAACGTTTGCCTAAAGGATAACCTAAGGGAGAACTGTGAAGTGTAGAACCGTAACGGTGTCGTGATGAGACGGAAGCCTCATATTCGTATCGGGTCAGTAACCTGACTGGCGTAATAGTGCTCAACCGTCCAGACATTGCCAATGATAACGATGATACCTATCGAACACGATATTCGAGGTATTTTGTAAGGTATTACGTAATGAGATGCCACTATATGAGTTGCTGCTAATAGAAAATCTATAAAGATACGCATTTAATTCGTGTTCATAACATATATTTAAAAAAACCAACTAAATTATGAATGAAAAGAAGTATGTTAAATTTTGAAAAGGAAAGAGATTAAAAAAAGTCTTCATGCTTGTCAGAGTAATTCATTTAAGCAGAGCCTGCATGAAATAATAAAAAAAAAATGAAAAAACCAATATTTTAATCACAATAAGGCAATGATAGTTTAAGATTTTGAGGAATTTGAAAATAATTTCATTAGAATGGGGCTTGGCATAGCAAGTGCTATTTCTAATATCAGAATTCCACAATCCACTTAATTGAATTTAACATAGTTTTTTTTTTTTTCGAACCTTAATTATGAACAGTAAACTGTTATCTATACTTTGTCACCTTCGCGCTTAGGGCTGTGCTCATGGTTATTTTTAATTACAGTAAAAGATTTTACCGCAATTAATAAGGAAATTAAAAAAAAAGAACTTAAATCCTTGTTGGATCTGGTACAAGAACACACGCGCGCGTGCGCGTTTTTAGTATTTCTTCATGTAGATTAGCTTCGTGTTAATGTATTTAACATAAAAAATGCGGGAGGTATAACGGAAAAAATAATATTAATCCTCCATCAAAACGATTGCTGTCCAATTGGGACATACGATAGTTATATTCAAGCCTGGTATGCACAGTAGTTTCGGAACTATTTGACAGGAAGCCTTCATTGACACAAATCTTTAGTTTTATTTCTTTTCATGATTTGTTTACCTTAGCTTGGTTAGAAACAAGGATGCGTATCCTATTTTGTCTAAATATATTACTCCATCAAGCATGAAACTTTTTAGGTTCTTTAATTTCGCAAGTTTGAGCTCTGTTCGGCAGTGATTATACTTTTTCCAACTTCCGCAAGTTGACTTTCGCTGTTCATCCTAGTTTTTTGCTCTCCTGCCGACAAGGAAATCGAATAGTTCTAAAATAGTTGCGTACATTAGTGTTTTCTCAATGCGAAACTTATCGAGCACCAGTTGGACATTTCCATTTCGTTTTTTCATTTATTTATTGCAGGATGGCACCATTGTAAAATCATTATAAAATAGTGTTATATTGCGACCAGTTGGACGTTTCCATTTCTGTTTTTATTATTATTTATTTATTGCAGAATGTCACCATTTTAAAATCATTATATTGCGATACGTTTGAGACTAACAATATTTATTTATTTTTATAAATAAATACATGATTTCCAGTATAAAAGAATATAGTGTATGATTTTGTTTAGTTCTAGACGTCAAGCCAGATAGCAGGATTAGTATTGCTGAACACATTTGGACTACTCTGTGCAGATTTAATCATTTCAGTTTAAAAGAAATAAGAAATATTTGGATGAATTCATAAGCGAATAAGTAAGATGAATTCAACACAACGGAATTTTGCTTATGAGGACAGATTAGCAGATGAGTTGCAGACGTTGTCAGTGTGTGGGCTGAGCGAGGTTATGATGGAGACATAAAAGTTGATGGGAGGAGGGGGGAGATTTTTATCGAATTGGTTTTTAGAAGACATGATAGGAGGGAGAAAAAAGAGGTCATTCATAAAAACTGAATAACAGTTCAGCCATCAAGGGAGTAAGATGCAGTTTTTTTTTTTCATAGCGAGTGATGAGCTTAGAATGTGTTGCTAGGAAGCATGGTTGAGTGCATTAACAGTGAATGAATTTAAGATATATAACGTTCATGGCGTTAGCTACATGGATCATCCGTTATCTCTGAAAATATAACTAACGATATCATGTAAATATGCTGATATGATATATAGAGTGGTGCCTCCCGCGATGAATCCTAGATTCCATGGCGGTGCGAATGTAATAATAATAATAAATACTGTAGAAATACAGTTATAATATGTCCACAGTTCTAGCTTAGTATGCAGACGTCTCTACATCTGCAGTGATGATTGTCTTCGTGGATATCTTTCTGGTTGCTCTTAAAAAACGAAATTCTAGCTAAGTATGCAGACGTCTCTACGTCTGCAGTGATGATTGTCTTCGTGGATATCTTTCTGGTTGCTCTTAAAAAACGAAATTCAAAACCTTAGATTTCAAGAACAATGATATTTCCTTATCAAGCCAAATTTGTAAATAATAAATAAATAAATAAAGTACACGGTACTTTAGCACTAACACCTTTTCTTCTTATTAGAATCAGTTTATTCAATGTTTGTTTATTACCATTTTCTACAGTTTTTATTTAAAAATTGTTTTGTCTTGTATTTTGAATCTCAAATATATTTTGAGGTTCTCAAATATATTCAAAATGCAAGATTCTACTCGGCCTGGTTGGCCGAGCGGTTAGGCTGCGGGTTCGAACCCCGCCATGGGAATGAATGTTTGTGATTGTCTGTGGTGGATTGGACTCCCTGGAGGTGTCACGTAATAATAATATTTTCCATAATATACCTACATTTTTTTTTAAATATCCCACCACCACCACACACACACACACACACACACACACACACACACACGCGCGCACAAGAGGCCGCAAAACGTAAGCAATTTATGTCGTAGGTGGGCAAGGGTCAAGAGAAAAGTAACCCGCTAATATTCCTATTAAAGAGCTGGAGGTTATAGTCTTTGGGGAACACTTAATGGAGAAGGTTGTTCCACACAGCTGAGGTAGGCGGAATGGAAAATGATGGGAGTAGTGGTTTCGGAGAATCAGCAGTTTCAACTATAAAAGGATATTGAGCAGCTGTTGTTTGTGCTGTTGTAGGTTTATCAGAAATGGGGTGCATGATAAATGTCAGTTCTCCTAAACAACACTCATGGAAATATCTAGAAGAGATACAATACGCAAATTGCCGTCATTGATTCTGATTTGCACAGCGTCAGTAACTGGATAGATGAAAAGAACGTTTTATGCTGAAAGAGTGTCAGGTTTATTTGAAGCCAGGGATGCTATAGCAGTAATGTAGTTATGCCAAGAAGGGCAGGACTAAGTGTCAGTCCGAGAAGCAAGATATGATCTTGACCGGTAATCTGAGCATTATCAAATGTAACGTTGGTGTGTGTGGGGGGGGGGGGGGGAGACAAAATTGTGTTCTGGAAGCATTAAAAAGTGACTAGGTTGTTATCACCTCGCCGAAGAATTTTGAACAGTTTAGATAATGAAGACCCATATTCCAACATGGATATTTGTTACGCTATCACAACAAGTATGAGGATCTGGAGAAGAAAACATCAGTCTGATCATGGAAGGAGAGGGCTCGGAGATATTCCATTTAGCATTATTATAATATCGAAGGATACTAGATTGTGAAGGGTTAAAAAATAAAGGTTTCCGCCCAAGTGAAAGTTGTTTGAGGTTATGATCTGAATTCCCAACAGTTTTAGTTTAAAAAATTCACTATTAGATGAGTGAAGAGGAGTGTTGTGTATTATGTTTGCAGATGAACAGTTTGCTTTAAGTCATTGTCTACAGCAAATAGCTTAGTATCTCTTCCTTCTTGATCTGTGGGATTGAGAAAAGGAGCCAGTTGGAGATTTGAACATTACAGTCACCAAGGAAGATGACTTCGCTTAACTGTCCTTGAAATCAAGCTTCAAGGATGAGAAGCCAAAGATGTCAGAATGATTTTCAGAATTGCAGAGAGGAATATAATTTATACGTTTGAGATGTACTATGGTTAAACTCGGTTTTTTGCGGGCTCAACCAATCCTAAGGGACGGTGGAAGAACGGGAAAACCCCATACTAATAAATAAATAAAATAAATTATTATTTTTAAGCATAGAGAATTTGTATGAATAAATTATGACAACCGATCTTATTTGCATATTCGGGTTTCATTGTTCTTCCTTTTATTCATTTTTATTTCCTATCTAGAATTATTTTTTTTCACTGAAATTGCTCTGCTATTTCTCACAAGCCTATCAGAGTTTTAAAGCACTGCTTCAGTTGCTTATTTTAACTTACCAATTATTAAATGCATATAAATATTAGGCAAATTTAATGCCTAATATTTAAGTGCTTATGCACTTAAAATATGATACTTATGCACGTATCATATTTTAAAGATAATTTTTGAACGCATAGTTTCTTGCTTCCAGAAGGCACTTTCTTTTTTCCATTAATAATTTGTTGACTAAATAAATTGCTAATAATTTTAATTATTAGTAATTTGTTAATAAAATTGCTCCATAGCGCAGTTGGAAAACCGACGAAGTATTGTACCCTTCGATTGGAAAATATCCCTATTCGTCTTATCGCAAGCAGAAACCATTATTATATTAGCCTTTTTAAGTGGGAGTTATTATTATTATTATTATTATTACAGGCGACTCGAGGGAGGCCCTAAACATCATGTCCACACAACTATACGACATTCTCACAGTATCTATCATATCTTGCCTTGAAGTCACTCACCGTCATAGCACCCACAACAGACTCTGGCAGCTTATTCCACTGATTTACCACTCTAAAAGTAAAGAACCCAGCTCTAACACCCCTGCTAACCACACTCTTGCCCAGCTTCCATAGGCGTCCCCTAGTTCTCCCACCACCAGTCCTGATCTCAAAAATATCCTCTGAATTAATCCTATAGAAACCCTTTAGCAATTTGAATGTCTCAATCATATCTCCCCTTTTCCGCCTATCAACTAATTTCTGCAACCCACAAATCTTCAACCTTTTCTCATATGGTTCATTCCATAGACTCGCTATCATCTTAGTCACTCGCCTCTGGATCCTCTCCACCTCCTCCCCATCAAGAAGGAACCTAGGTTACCAAATCTGGGCACAGTAGTCGAGATGAGGTCTTATGAAGGCTCGGTACAGTGGTACAATAACTTGCTTGTCTCTGCTCGTCAAGGTATTTTTCAACAACGAAGTGAGTTGATGAGCTGATTTAGCTACTTTTGCAATGTGCCCCCTAAACTTCATCTCCCTACCCACCAACACTCCCAAGTTCCTGGCCTCATCAATCTCCTGGAGTACAGTTCCACCAATGTGGTATACTGCTGCTAATCATCTTTTCGCCCCAAAATGCATAACCTTACATTTTGGCACATTAAATTGACATCGATTCTCCTTAGCCCAGAACTCCAATCTATCCAAGTCGTCCTGCAAGATTTTGACATCTTCTGCATTCACTATCGCCCTACCCAACTTTGCATCATCAGAGAACAAATGAACTGTTCCTCTTAGATCCTTCTCTATATCGTTAATGAACAAATTAAACAGCAGTGGTCCAAGAACAGAACCCTGCGGCACACCACTAGTCATAAGCCGTCTTTTGGAGTCTACTCCTGAATAAACTACTCTTTGATATCTCTCCATCAACCACCCACCTATCCATCTCACCAACCCTATATCCATTCCCATATGTTGTAGTTTACGGATTAGAATTCCATGTGGTATCCTGTCAAACGCCTTTGCCATGTCCAGCAGTATCACTGTAAACCCATTACCCCTATCCAGTTCAGCCGTCACCTTGTTATAAAACTTGAGCAAGTTACTGAGGCATGATCTACCCTTCACAAAGCCATGCTGTCCCCATACAGTTCAATCAATTCCTGTATTTTTCCCTTGACTACTTTCTCCAAGACCTTGACAACGACTCCTGATATGCTGATCGGTCGGTAATTTGCAACCGTAGTCTTGGATCCTCCTTTATGCAGTGGAACTATTTTCCCCTCTTTCTACACCTTCGGGACTAAACCAGACCCGAGATCAGATTAAACAACATGGTCAAGGGCACTGATAATTCTTTAGCCGCTTCACGCAAGACCCATGCCGGTATACTATCCAATCCCACAGATGTATTCACATTAAGGTTCTGTAATAGACTACTCACCTCCACTTCATTCATCACAATTCCCGTATAAACTAATGGTTCCTTCATTTTTTCAATGTCACCACCTAGATGATATACTTTTGCAAAGTGCTCGCTCAGTAACTCCACTATATCGACTGTTTCAGTGACCTCCTTACCATCGTCATTCCTTGAAATCATTTTGCCGTGTAGAGTTTTTTCTTGCTTGCAGCATATTGAAAGAACTGTTTGGGATTTTCTTTAGCTTGCATAGCTAGTTTCCTTTCATAATCCGCTTTTGCTTTTTTTACCACATTCGTTACCCTTCTGCCCTGCACTTTATACCGTTCGAGTGCCTGCAGGTCACCTCTTTCTTTAAATTCCCTCCACAGTTTTTTCTTTTTTTGCAACACAAGCTTAATGGTGTTATTCATCCATTTAACCCCTACTTGTTTTACTATTCGGACCCTAGGTATACAATCAGCCGTAACCTCCTATAAATGCTCCTTAACCACTTCTCATGCCCTATCGACATCCAGCCCTTGCAGTTGTACATGCAGAATTATCAGGGTCTTTTCTCCCCAAAACGCGGGTTTTTCTTCCAGCATACAGGCAAATCGGCCAGAGAACATACGCATTTACCGGATAAAATACTATTAGGGAGTGATGACGTATGTGTGTATATGGATAGCGGCGTAATGTGTAGATGGAGAATTAAGTAGTGTTGATAGTGTAGAATGCCTTCCCGCAATGTGATCTTGGATTCCTTGGATGCGTCGGATAATAATACTAATAATAATTACTATTATTATTGTTGTAATCCGCTGAGAGAAATTTTAGTCTAACACTCTACCACTCGCATATTAAGTTGGCGTGTGAATATTCACTCTGGTTATCTTCTCTCTCTCTTTTTTAATTTTTTTATATTTTTCTTTTTTTTTAATATTTTTCTTTACATATTAATACATAAACACGTAACAATACAAACACCTCCAAATTCAGCAATCATTATATATAAAATTTAATGATCCTGTCCCATTCATTTCTAACTCTTTCTTAAAATTAGAAATAGACTCACCGCTCCTGTAACATCCTTGATCAAGTTCATTTCACTAACAGCAAAATAGACTTTCTATTTTAATTCTTTTTTTTTTTTAACTTTTTATTTGTTTATTTGTTTTAACTCTCTCATTCACTTTCTTTTTTATTTTACCCTATAGCAGAGCCAGGTTCAGCCAACTGCAGCACACACTCCTGCTGTCTGTCTTATATATGCCTTCAACTAACTTATAAACTTCAATTAAATCTCCCCTCCTTCTGTTAGATAAATCGACCAGATTACAACTAATTATCTGATTCACATATCATGATAACAGTCCTTCTACACGTTTAGTTTTATTCTTCTTTGAGTATTCTCGATTTTATAACATAAATCCATTAGAATTAATTGATTTTCATATTAAATATATAGGCATATCAGTACTAAATAGCAATATAAATAAATAACAAATGAATCATGTTATTTATGTATAACAGGGGCGAATGCTGGTCTTGAAATTCACGCTTGCTCTTGTTATCATTCAGGGAGTGAGAGGTGTGATTGAAGTCTGATTAGCGGAATAATGAATTACTGACCATTTAAAACTATATATTTAGAAATGTATGTACATTTAATCATACAAATACAACATTTGTATTTGTATGATTGAGCATGAAATCACAGTGCTGCTGCAATGACCTAGAAGCTCATACAGCCGAGCAAGCCAAGGTAGCTTTGACTAGACGAGCAACCATCGGCCTTCGATACACAACGCAAAGCTCAATTATTACCGCGCAAGCATAAGACGTCTTCTGTCTACAAAAATAAAAGCCTAAATGGAATGCTTATAAATGCATGCATTTATTAACAAATAAATAGTACTTCTTTCTCAATTAATGAGCTTGCTCAGCAAGCATAGCAAGCATGGAGAATTCGACTGTGATGATCCTCTGTCTGGTAGCTATCAGTTGTTTTGTTATTATATTCTGGAAATCGACTCACTCACTAAAGAAATGATCTTTTATAGTTATCAGAACAGTTTAAAAAAAGTGTTTCCTATGCTTATATTTGAATATAAGGGCAGAGTGATTCCAGGCATTTTGCAAACCACGGCAAAAAGTAATAAATACGTTTGGGTTTCCTTGTATAATAGTAATAAGGGAAGAAGTACCATAATATATAATATAGAATTTGGATTGTTCTGTCAGGTAATGTGCCTGAACTGTCCAGAAATCATATTTTATATCATGTAGTATGAACAATAGCTTCATATAAACTGTTTGCCTGGTGTTTTCCCAATTTAAAGGACAAACTACTTCGAGAATGACTACACGGAAAGAATGGCTTAGTCAGTAGTAAAGAAAGTATCCCCCCCCCCCCTTAGTATATGGGAAACATTTATGCAAAAGCTTCATTACCAAAGAGGTAAGTTATTCATTGGAAATTATGAGTTCTGACTTGCCTAGTTTGATGATTTTGAATACTTGGATAACTTTTTTTTATGAAGTTTATCATAATAACTTAAAACTTTAAAGAATTGTTGATCAGAGATATTGGAACAGGGATAATATAGCTCGCAAACTCTTGCAATGATAATAGGTACAACGTAAAAATGAAATATGACATAAAAATTGGAAACAGCTCCAGTATTGGCCTTACATGGAAACTTGTTTCGGTTAAGGCTATTTTTAAGAGAGAGTCGAGAAAAGAAAACCGAGGTATGTCAATATAATATTATATTTGTGTGATGCGACATTTTCAGATATTACTGCAAAGAGCAATTTGTAAATAATGCTCTATCGGTTCAGTCATGGGAAAGAGTTAGGCTCTTCCTATGTTTACAAATGACCTATCATCCCTAGTTGAGAAGATAGCTTCTGTACGTGATAATTTTGGATATATTAACCACATACGATAAAGTAGCAAAATATCTAGTGGGTTTTGTGGAAATACATTGAGTTATTTATGCATATAGTTCTGTGTTTATAATAAATGATCCTGTTCATTTATTTATTTTCCAGTGCATACTTTAGTATTCTACTTTGTTTGTGAGTATTCTCATGTTCCTAATCTTAAAGACCGAATGATGATAAGAAATCTATGCAAAAATGCAGAACTAAATGGGCACGTAACTAAGTCAACACACACACGCACACACGCGCACGCGCACACGCGCGCACGCGCGCACCAAATTCTAGAAAGCAGTAAAGAAGAAGAAGGTTCCGAAGATAAACCGATATGGAAAATTTTTAGTATAGTACATAATGAGGTGGGAAAAGAACAAAGATCGGTTATAAAATAATCTAGACACTCGTAGAAAGAAAGACATAAAATGCTGTGTGAAAATGTCAAGTCTCAGAGACTTTAAATGAATTCATCTGAAAAATTAGATAGAGAGAATGACATGTTAGTTAAAAATTGGCAGAAGGAACAAGCTGACTGCGTGTTAGGCCACATTTGAAAATTGTTATGAGGTGATAAGGAAAATATACTCTGAAAGAAGAAAGCAAGAAAATGCAATAAGGGATAAAAATGGTACGCAGTTAAATGAATAAAATGGAAGATGATAAGAATTTTGAAATCGGAGAGAGGAATTTGATGAGATTTTAATGTAGAAAACAAATATAACTGACATAAGAAGTACAGTAACTGAGTAATGACCTATAAGAACAATTTTAAATATCATACTAGAACCAATATATAAAATGAAATAATGAATGTAATGGAAATATGAAGAGCGAAAAACATACAGCAATGATAATATATCAATATGAATGTTTTATAAATTGATAAAAAAGATATGAAAAGCTTGAGCAAGTCGATTTAGAACAGGTGGAAGTACTGTACTTTACATTTTTACTTTAAGGAATATCATTGAGCAAAATATAGAATTTATAGAGTTTTTTTTTTATTTAGAATCTGTGGAATTCCTGATAACTATGTGATAATAATAAAAATGTATAAATAAACTGAAAGTTTTGTAATAGCTCAGCAAAGTTCAGAATGGTTTGAGATAAGGGCTGATGTGAGACAGACTTGCTTCTCTGGATTACTTTTTAACAGAGCCATTGATTGGAGTATGAAAAAAGGTTAGGAGTATAAAGGGAGGAATAAAATGGAATCTCACATCACAGCTAGGAGATATATCTTATGTAGATAACATAGTTTTAATGTAATCAAGTATATTGGTATATAAAGCAGAATCAGAAGCATTGTATAAGACAGCTCTAAATATTGGAGTTAAATGTGAATAAAACAAAAATTCTTAAGTTGAACAATAAATTCCAAAAAAAAAAAGAGATTAAAATTGAACAACAGACAGTAGAAGTAGTTAAGAATAATTTCACATATTTGGAAGCTAATGTTGATACTGAAAGTAGATCTGACGAGGATATAACACAAATATTGATAAAAGCAATGTGGATCAGCATGGAAACTGACAAAGAAACAACCAAATTAAATAGTTTGCAAACAAAGTGTTTGCTTAAAATATTAAAAATATTTTGGTCAAAAGTATAACAAATGAAGAGTTATATTTAAAGGAACAGAGCAAAAGAGAGGAAAAGAGGATGGCTTAAACTAACTCGGTAAAGAATAACAGAAAAAGAGAGCTGAATATAAACAGAATTAGTTGCAAAAGACAGAGCTAACTGTCGAGGGTGATTCTCTGGCTTATGTGCCACTGTGAGGATGAATGTATAGAAATAATAGGTAGGAAGATACTGCAATGTATTCATGACTGCATTCCTCCTGGGCATTGTCTACCGTCTTGTTATTATTCGTCTCATTTAATCACTTTTAAAAGTAATATAACTTCACACACCCAGTATATCCTTATCTTCGGTTTTGTTACGAAGTATTTAAAACTTAATTTTCATCGGGAAATTACTCTGTAATTTTTAACACAACCCAAGTGAGTGAAATATAAAAGCTGCACAGTTAAAATCGCGGAAATAACATTCTGAAATTATGCATTTTTGGTCGTCTATGAAAAGACAATAATATATAAAATGGTCCTTCTGGTTGATAGAAACCTTCGCATTTATTATTACAGTAAGACAGAATACTCTGCCTTGCTTCGCGTTATACCCTTTAAGTATAGTGTAATACTATCCATGTTGTTGTGACGTTATGCCTCGCAAAATAAAAGCCACTGTGTGAATTTTTTGCAGTATTACAAACTTCTTGTTGCTTTTACTTTACTGAGGTTGCTTAGCCTAACTTCTTTCTGAAAACTAGGTTTTTTCATACCAGGAAACATCCGACCAGAACGCACGCACGCACGCACACCCACCCACCCACCCACACACACACAAAAAAAAAAAAAATACAATAGAAATAGTGTTCGCAGCCTTTAATTGCTTCTTTAAAGCGTGTTGGATTTGAAATTATGTAGTTGTTTGAAGCTACGGGGAAATGAGCACCACAACGAATAATATCACAAAAAAAGTCGTATGTGCGTGTGTATTTGTCTTGTACACGTGAGAGAGAGAGCATTGCTTTTAGAAAAGATAGTTCAAAATAGTGCTGCTGCTACTTTACCTGAAATAGTGCCTGAGTTGATTTGAAAGTTGCTGTTTATTCTGGATATTGTTTAAGTATAACTTGATGATACAAGAGATGTTCAAAGTCCTCTGGAATCTTGTGTACCTAAATGAATGTAATCTGAACAGTTTTGCTGGTACAGTTCGTGACTCTCGCTGATTTAGCAGTGCATTCACGACACCATTCATGGATGGCCAAACTGAAATCATAAACTTTAGACATTCATCTTCTACAGTTTTCCTCGCTTTGTCCTTCATATTGAAATGGCATTTCAGGTAGAACCAAACCGAGCAGAAATGCGTGCATTGTTGTATTTATTTGTAATGTGTTGATAATTATTAACATTATCTTTAATATTAACACTTGGACTTGGATTGCAATTTTATTATATATTACTGATATTAAGAAATTCATATAATTCGTCAAAGGTTAAAATACCGAACGATTCCTGTTTGTTTGTTACAGTTTTATAAGGTCTTTGAAAATAAGAATAAAGGTAAATATATTATTAAGATACATAAAAAAGGTAAAATATTTAAAAGAAAGAATAATAATTAAAAAAATGTTTTATAGATAATTTATCAGTTCTTTAAATTGTTTAAGGAATTGAGTGTTTATGGAATTATTGCTGTATTTCTTAATGTAGCAAAAGGCTAACATTAAACTGGGTGTGTTTAGAACTGCGCGACTTCGGATAGCAAAATAAACCTTCCTTGTTCTTTTTATGTAAATGTTCTAGCAGCTTAAATGATTTTCTTCTAGAAATAAGCATCCAAGCAACAGTTTCTTATAGCTGACCAGCTAGCTATCTTTTATAAATGAACACAAAAATATATAAGTTAAACAATGAGTGTGCAAACAGCAACAGTGCCTGAGAGCTAATCAGTGTAAAGCTACTTGACAGTGAGTGGGCAAGCTGCTAACACCTTCTAGAAAGAAAGCTTTCATTCTTCAGGCAGCTTTTCCCATTATCGTAAAGCGCTCCGTTCCTCACCAGAAAAAAACATTCCTTGTGAGCACTAATGGTGTAGAAGCAATTTACTGAATTAAATAAGGACTATATAACGTCTGAAGCTTGATAATATAACTGCTAAGCTCAGAAGTTGTCGTATACTTATTCTTGTTTACGAAGCTATAGCTGGTCCAACTCAGAACACAACCTTGCAAGGAACAACATTTTTTCTCTCTTTAACTAAAGAATGTATGCAATAAAATGTGTGTGAATGTGTATAATAAAATAGTTTTCGTTGTTTAAGACGGATGTGATTTCGGATTCCTTGTTTCTATGCAAGAAAACAGAAAAGCGGAGATCAGAAATGGGTGATATTTCTAGCGCCTGGGGTTTTAGTGCATGTATGTTTGTGGGTGTGCTTAATAATATGGAATTATTTTAACGAGCATGATGATAAATCAGAAATCATTTAAAAAAACTGCCTTTCGATAAATGACGTCACTACAGATCACGCCATTCATCATTTATTCGTCATCATCTAGCAATTTCACACTTTATTTGTAAACTAAACATCTTAGTGAAATATGGAAACGATCACTTTTTTTTTTTTCATGATGGTGGTACTTAAAAATTTCCGATTTAAACCAAAAATGAAATCTTTTCAGTAAAGTAAGTAAGGATCTGAGATACCAAATTTCATCAAAATCTGTCCAGTCGGATTAAAGTTGTTATTTACATACAGACGCAACAGAACAAATCTAATCTAATTCGCCTATCAAAACATCTGTTTCTATAATGAAGTTGAACTTGTTAGACTTCCTGAATCAACGTGATAACTCTTTGCAAGGTTGTTTTGTAGGATTGAGATTGGAAACCTGTACTGACTAGTCTAACCTTTACACTTGATTTCCTAAATCCGTATTGCCACATCTCTTACGTTTTATGAAGTGATGCATTATTACGGTAATTCGTCACTCCTTACCACAGCATTTCGATAATTTACTGGCAATCACAGTGAGTGTTTTATATCACGCAGTTCAAACTCGAGCATTGTTTGAGGGGGGTAATGTTTACTTGTATGCGGTAGCCTTCCATGAACCGACTTTGCAGTTTTGTGTGTAGTACTTCTGATTCGGAGTCCGCTGATGATGACGGAACGCACATTCCATTTTTACCCATATACGGCTCTAATCTGCTATAGGTCTTTGCAGCGTTTTGTGTGCGGGGCGCGCGCGCGCGCGCGCACACACACACACACACACACACACACACACACACACACACACACACACACACACGCGCGCGCGCGAGAGAGAGAGAGAGAGAGAGAGAGAGAGAAATTGCAGAACATTGCGTAACACCGAAGAAACAAAGATGAGTCAAGTTTATATGTTATAATGATACTATCCCGTTTCTTAGGACAAACGTCAAACTCCTCCTTAACTAGAAATATGGGTACTTTATCATCACTTTTAATGAGGGCTTTTCAAATAAGTTCACTAGTCATATATAGACGTTGAACTTTTATTTATTTAATTATTTTTATCCCGCAACACATGACGAACACACACAGGTAACAGTCGTAATATACTGGCCTCATAATTTTAGTTCATACTGCTGTAATTCCGCTCTATAGGACAATAATCAGTTTTTGCCTTCTTTGGTTAACAAATATGGATAATTCGCTCCATCTTTCTTTAATAGATGCGTTTAAAATATGCTTCATTTTGTTTCTGTATTATGAGTATGATTCCATGTGACGAACGTATTGAAGTGTTCACATTCTTCACTCAAACATATCAGTGCAGTGGTTATTTATTATTATTGTTATTATTATTTTATGTGGTATGGCAAGGCAATGTATTTTTTTTTTAATGTTCGAAGTATTTAAGAAATAGCGTGAATATATATTTTAAAAATATATTAAATTTGAATAATAATAATAATAATTCTAATTAAGAAAGTGTCAGTGAGGTTTCTTAAACTGTATGTATGTGAAATATTTCTCCCTCAAGCACTTTAAAGGAATTCTCCCCTATAAAATGGCACCAGACTGCATCTCCGGTTTGATAGCGTGTGATGATGATGCGCCATTTTATTATCCATGGCAAGCATGTTTCCTTCTTGTCAGTCATCTCCCGGGACTGGAAACGTTTTACGGGGTAAGATTTTCTACAGAACCTCACTTCCTCTTGGCATCTGCGAGATATAACTCTGTCTTACTTTTGACTCTCTCTCTCTCAGGAACTAAACTATTCGCTCCTGTGCACATTAACAAAATGACGCTGATATTTGCATTTGCTATTGATCAGAGAAAACCTCTGCTATGGTTTGCTTTCGGCGTTAGTTAGTAGAACAGTATGCTGTTAATTCAACGAATAGTTCATTTACATCAATGTAAAGAAAATGCACAGTGGAAGGTATCCTGGATGAGAAGCACTCCAGGCGTTTCTGTTTCACAAGATTATTTTATTTCCCAGTTTTCCTCCCCTGCTTGACGATCGAGTTTTTTAGGTCAGTAATAATTAGTAAGTCAGTTGGAAGTGCTAAAATTGTGACATCATCTAGCTTGACGCCCCTGGCTACTTCTAGGGCACCTAATCCGAGGATCTGGTACCATGCGAAAAAAAAAAAAAGTTTTACATACATAAAGAGCGATTTGCCACACTGTGGGTTGTTTTTTTTATATGTGCTGCACTACATTGCACTTTATTATAGCGATATTTGAGTTTCATTAATAGGATGATAATTTCGGATATCATCAGCTGACAGGTGAAAAATCTTTGAATAATACTATGAGTTGATTTTTCGGTGGCAATAGTCATCTTTCAGTACTCACAAAAATATGGCTTATTTGTAGAAATGTAGCTATTAATGTCACTTCACTTGAAAACAAAATTCTCAAGCATGAGGCTTTTCATTATTTATTAACCACGTTTCGCTTATACTTTATGTTTTGCAATAACTGCCCTCATTAGCATCATGTAAGGGTTTTCACGCTTAGGTTTTGACTCGTAGATAGACGCCAAAAGAGTGAAAGCAATCGTCGTCATGGTGGTCAAGTACTTGAATATTCCTCCGCAGTAATGACCGCTTTCATTAGGAAGTGCCTTTCGATCAGGAGATACATTTGTGCTATAGAGTCGAGGAGCGTCCATAGCTCAGTTTATATCAAGGATGCCCTTTGATTGGAAGGACTTCGGTTCGAATCCCAATTAGGGCACGAAGAACCTTTACGCAACGCAGTTGCTTTGGCCTTAAATTCAAACCCGCCACAAGTGGATGGTTGTTCGCATTTTTATGCTTTCCAAAGAGTTTCACTTGAATTAATAATATTGTTCTATGTAATCAACTTCTTGGCTGTCTTCTGTAGAAAGATATTCACTATAAAAGATACAAAAAACAAATCAGTGAAATTTTTAATTGCCTTTTATAGAATAAAGCAGCTTGACTGGTTTCTGATTGATAATTAAATCCCACTTCCTCTCTGCTTTTCTCTTTGTTGATTTTTACGTCTACTGAGTCCTTGTTCTATGGTTATATGAATATGTATTACTTAATGAACGAGGCGATTTTTAATTATAGCTACTCAAGGTTATTTGCTTCCTGTGTTATTAATGAGTTCTGAAAGGTGAATGAACTTAATCAAAGATTTGATTACACATTTAGATACCATAATGAAACCATGCACCGTCATGACAGTTGCTGCTTTATACTTCTGTAAAGAGACTACTTTTTTAATACAGCCGGAGTTAGCATATTTTTACGTGGCATAATGGCGCAGCATTTCAGTTCCCCAGCTATTCGGACAACATGAATGAAACTTCGACAAGCTCATTAAAGTAATGGATAAATAATTTGGTGAATGATATTCTTTATAGAATGAGCGTAATTATAACTGATTGTACATAGACTGAATCGATCGATCTTTTTTGATCCTGTCTGAGCCCCTACTCACCATGCACGAAATCTTTACGAAAGACGGTTGTTCTCTGCATGCTGTAGGTGAAAATACAATCATTTACAAATACCCGTTCATATTATTAATAAAAAGTAGAAGCGAATATTTTAAGTTCTTGCCATCATAGTAGCAAACAATCAATAGCGACCGAATTTGTCAAAATGACGGTGATAAATAGCGACATTGATGTACTAGTCCTTTCACTAGAGAGGTGTACATCCTTCTCACGGAGGATCTGGAGGGGAAGAGCGTCAAATCCTTTGCATTCTTACACCATTATATATTAAATAGATTGCTTTGTAATAAAAATACACACAATAATTGTTTGGGTAATGTAGGCAAGAAAGGAACGTTATTAGTTTTATGGCAGTAACGCAAAAGGCAGTGGTGCAGACGTTATACGAACCTTTTTTTCGAAAATTTCTCATTAGCTGATGAAAAACTTCATTTTGTACAAGACAAAAGTCATACATCGCCAAGTTTAAACCAAGTATGCAACCTGTATGATAACTATCAGTCTTAATTGCAATTAACAGAATATAATCGCTATGTTCACTGCATATTCCAAAACTATTCAAGCATTGCTAGAGGAAACTGTTGAAAGATATCTCTACTTGTAGACTGTGATTTCAGAATTTCTCTCCATAGGACTTGAGTACAAGTTTCGTATACTGAAGAGGCACAACCATTTTTGGACACCTTCGTTTGGCATGCCAGAAGTGGCATGCCAAACGTTTTTCTACCTTGAATACTAAATAAAAGTTTTTCTATCTTGAATGCTAAATAACGTCTACCTGTAATTCAGCTATCTATTCTTCAGTAGCTCTTTTCTAGACTGTACAAAACAAACAGCGGAGTCACCAAATCAGTGACTGGAATCGATCATTGAAATCATGTTTCACTGATTTCAGACAAAAGTATTTTAGGAATTTCAATCAGGGAAGCTCGGATGTTCAGTTAACAAATCGATTTTTGAACACAGTTTTCGGAAAATAGTGCGAGACGCTTGCACAAATACAGTCAGCTGATTCCACAATCTTACATTGTTATGAATAGAGAAAGCTTGGCTGCTAAGAACTGGGACTCAGTTCAGATTTAGGTCAGTTGCAGGGATGTTGTACATTTGGCAAGAATCCAGTAGTGAGTTGACAGTTTGCAGTAAAGAAACGCCACCTATTTGATATTTTACTACTGCAATGCATTTGTTGTGCAGTTGAAGGAATGCCTATCTTTCTGTCACAGAAGCGAAAAGTTAATTAAAGTCCAGGAATCTTCGTCCATGGCTTATTGATTTGGTCTTAGGAGGTGATATTGGCATTTTCCCTCCAGGAAACCTTTTTTTTTTTTTTTTTTTAATTCTGCAAACATACAAGCCAGTTCAAGAACACACATTCAACTGCTCATTAACACACGGATGCTCTGTGTGGATGTGTGTTGACACATACTGTATAAACGCATACCAAATCGTACAGATGTGTGATGCCTCATTGACATAATCCTCAAATCTGTAATGCCATTTGGGATTATAGGTTTTGACTGATATGATAACCCAAATGGGTTATCGTATCAGTTATGTTATTATAATTTTGTGATATGATTATAAGTTGTTGTAGTAAAAGTCCACATTATATTAATTTTCATTATAAATATCATATTGATATTATAAAACGATTTCATTTAGAAAAATAATTGTGAGCTTTAACACTAATCACGAACACAAACGACTGTCGAACCTATAGGGCTCTGATATCGTGGCTGGTTTGAGATTAGGAAAAAAAGAAATAACACACAATGTTAAATGCTGCGTCTTTGTAAAATTATTTTAGGGAAAAAAATAAATAATAAATATTTTGAAAAGTGTATTGCCTTAATACTCAGCAAAGGTTTATCCAGCTTGATATTCTTCGTTTGTTTTGTTGTTGAAAGGTAATGTTATTGTAATTATCAAGTGTTGTTTGGAATGACGGTGGCTAAAACAAGTAGGGCTATGAGGCCAGTTGAATGTTTATTAATCGTTTCTGCTGGTTTTCTGTAGGATGAAAAAAAAATGTTTCCGAAAGAGAGAAAAAAGATGACTGTCTAGGACAGCACTTCCCAAACTGTGGGCCGCGGCCCCCCTTAGGGGCCGTAGGTTTTGTTGAGGGGGGGGCCGTGAAATAATGAAAACAAATTTAAAATGTTTTAAGACTAAGTAGATTTTTTTATCTTAAAAGGAACGTATTTAAGTAAGTAAAGGGGATAAAAATCCTTTATTGTTTTTCAACCAGTATGCGAAACTCTAAGATCGAAAACTACGATCTTTTTCTACGATAGGTTTCGATCTTAGAGTTTCGCATACTGGCTGAAAAACAATAAGGGTTTTTATCCCCTTTACTTACCAACCTCGCCAGAAAAAATAGCCGTTTGGCTTTTCATCTTAGTTATAGGAACGTATTTAATTTTTATTGTTTATTATTTTTTTTTTGCTATTTTTAATATTTTATTGGGGGAAAAAATCACACATTGGTGCGGGTTCACAAATTTTGCTTCCTGCGTATTTCGGCGCGTAATGAATATTAGGAAATATATGCTTATTCATAGAAGTTTCATTTCAAAGCAGAAATCTAAGAATTGCAGTTTCAAATATCCTGATATTGACTTTTTGTGTAGCAGTATTGAAACACATCCATCACATTTAATTGTTATTAAACTTCTTTTATGTTTTTAATTCTTACTTAATTACTAATCGTTTTATGTTTCATGTGCTTGTACGGCAAATGTGCAATAACGATATATCTATCTATATAAAAATATGAGATAACGTGGCATGTCAAATGTGTATGTACAATGAGATGCTGAAAATGTAATATTTGCATTTGATTCAATATTCGCTGTGTATGTTTTGTAGTATAAATATAATAAATATTCTAATAATATATGTCTATATTACGATTTTTTTTCGAGGGGGGGGGCCGTGAAATATTTTAATTTTTCCAATGGGGGGGGGGGGGCTGACATCTAGAAGTTTGGGAAGCACTGGTCTGGGAGACGACCAGCTGAAAAGTCCTTACAGGCAAAGGCGGATCAAGCGGGTGTTGGACCTGGCGGCAGTCAGGAGCTTCGATGTGGGAAATTAAATTAAAAAGAGATCTATAAGAACGATATAGATATTACTCATTTTGATGATGAAATGGAATGGATTGAAATGAAATGGATTTCTACTATTTTTAAACGAAGATAAAGACAAATTTAATACTGTATACCAGGCCGCAAGAGAAATATTAACTTCTCTCCGAAAAACAGTCAGAACGACTGGAGAATACACGTAATTAATAGATGTAATTCCCCCAACCACCCACCCACCCAAAGCATCTGTGTGACATTTTTCATTACTCAATAATCATTACCATACTACAAAAAATAACAAATAAAAAAAAAGAGTGGCAAACATTATCATCTTTTCTTTTCAGTTACCTTGTGTAGAAGCTCACGAGCTGCTACCACGGTAAAGATTATTATGATTTAATTTGTTATTTTACTAGTTCTCCAGAAAGTTTAATGCTTATTTACACATTAAATTTCATTTCAGCAGCCAATTAATTATTGGCTTATATTCAATATACATTCGATTAAATAAATTTAATGATTTTTCTTTATATCAGTTTTAGATTCTAAAACTGAAGTAAGGTTATTCTTACTTTTCTGTTGACTCCGATCAAGTGCTAGGTTTCTTACACTGCTTTGTACGGGTATTACCAATTTATTATTACATGATTACAACTGAAGCGTTGCGTTCTGTTTTTCGCTCTATTTCCGGATACATCTTCTGCCGTTTAAAATTTTTGTCCTGCTTATTTTCTTGAAATGTTCCAGTGGGTACGTTACTCTTCTGTTTCATTTCACATCAATGAGTTCACTTTCAATAACCTATGAATTTGGATTTCTTAAATTGCACAAAAACGACACGCAAACTGCACGGAACAGAGCTTTCCGCATAATTTCGCCAGTGTAGATTCGTGCAAGTATGCTTTTTTAATAGGATTTACATCTTCATATTCTAGCTGGTACTTCATTGTCTTCGGCATAACGAATGACTGCTTGCATTTCGTATGTATTTTTTATCACTTGCTTAATTCTTACAGCATTAAAACAAAACCTTAAAAAAAGGAGTGAAGCACGGGACTGGAAATGGTAAGAGTATTTAGAACAGTGGCTTCAAAAATCTTTTCACAGGTGACACCCTAAAACTGGTTCAGCATAATTTCATGACGTGTCTATTCATTCGTCATATTTTCGCAGCAGTACTCGGAAACACAGAGTTGTTGTGCTTATAGTGAATTTTCTTTTATTTCCAGAAATTACAGAATCTATGGTAGAACCAGGGCCACGGCTTTATCCATTGATGTGCTTAAGTCTTTTGATTCCAGTGACCATTAATCCGCTATGCGCTCAGTAAATTGGAATAGATCCGAAATCATTCACAAATGCTATGATGAACTTGAAAGAAAAATCTTAGAATCAACATTTAGAAATTGCACTAAATCCTGTTCACCTTAATGTTAACCTCAGCCACAACATTTCTGATTGTTACTCCTCTACTATTCAGCTATGGCGGTCTCCAGACAACGTCCTCATGTACGAGAACAACGCAGCTAGTCCGAGAATTCACTCTAATGTGAGAAATCTGTTCATAATTTAGAACTTTGGCGATGTATCCAAGTAATATTTTCTCTCTCTCTCTCTCTTTCTTTTTTTTTCTTCTTCTTCTCTTCCATGTATTATACACCCGATGATGTCTTCTAGAAAGACGAAACTAGTAGTGTCTTCAGAAATAAATTATTTTCTATTTTATTATTCGGCTATATAGTCATATAAGTCATTTTTGTTTATTTATTTATATATAAACTAAAATAACTTATATGCACTGTCGGTGCCAGGTTATTTTGCGCCCTATGCAAAGTTTACAAGTGCGCCCCTTATTTCATAAACTAAAATGTTTCTAATTGACATTAAATAAAATAAAATTGTCTTTCACGTTAAATTAATAGGACTTTTTTATTTTCTTTTTTTAATTAATTTGAAAATTCTCTGTTATAATTCATTTACAAAAAAAGTTATAAAATATCGAAATTTAATATTTAAAATGTTAACGTTTTAAAATATTTATCTTAACTCAATTTTAAATAGCCGTAAGTTCAAATCATTTAGGTAAGGAACAAAAAAGAACCAAGAGTTAAATAGTAAAATAGTGTGATGTGTGAGGGATAAGGAAAAAGAATCGATACCTAAATCATATATCAGTATTTAATTTTGATATTTTAGTAAAGTATGAATAAAGCATAGCTTGAAGTTTTGCACCCCTTCATGGCTTGCGCCCTAGGCGATTGCCTAGTTTGCCTAAATAGTAGCGCCGACCCTGCTTATATGACTATATACCTGAATAAAATAGAAAATAATGACTATATATATATATAGTCATTATTTTCTATATAGTCATCATTATAATGTCTATACAGTCATCATAATAGAAAATAATGACTAAGGTGTGTGTGTGTGTATATATATATATACACACACACACACACACACACACACACATATATATATATAGTCATTATTTTCTATATAGTCATCATTATATATATATATATATAATGATGACTATATAGATGACTATATATAATGATGACTATAAGTTATTTTAGTTTATATATATATATATTCACACACATCTTAGACAGTTTAGTTATTGCCATTCGTAGCAAATACTTATCTTTAATTTCTAATTACTTTGTCAAATGTTACTACTTAAGTCAGGGGAAAACCAATATTGAGATGACTTTAACTTTACAAATTTTAGTTGAAATACAAAATGCGAAATGTTATTAAATTGGAACGAAAAATTACTTTCCACTTTTAACTTCTTTCACGACTTACTTCGTAATCAACAGGCTTAGTTCTTCTAACAGAATTCTTTTTTCTTCTAATGAATTGCTCTTCCTTAGAAGTTAGCATAATTCCAAGTCAGACTGTGAATTAATTTTTTTTTCTATATAAGGCTTTTATAGTACAAGTTTTTAAATGTACAAGTTTTAAATCTCCATTGCACTTTTTTTCTCCCACTGCATACTTTGTGTGCAGCTGTACTTACGAATAAAGACTACTTGGTAGCCCATTCGATTATAAGATTATAAGAGCTTACCTTTATAATCAGTTTAGCTGTTCTTAACGTTATTGGCCACTGCAGATGAGGACAATTAATCCTACGCACCCTGCTGAATTAAACCACTTGAGGCGCAAGCAAATGAATGTTAGTAGCTGTCGTTACAAAGTGGAGGGATCGTCAAAATTTTTTTTTTTATTGTCGTTGCTGTTAAACCTTGCAGGTAATTTGTAATAAGCTGTTCGAACAAGAAATACAGTTATTCATATTTCAAAAGGACTTTCTAAACACAGCGAAAATTATTTTTAGAGTACGAAGTAATTAAAAATAATTTATATCTACACGGTGAACTTACCGAACCAAGTTTTCATCCCATCCACTTCTATCCTTTGGAATAACCTTCTTCTTCTGACACTATTTTTCCCAAAAGACTTCCACCTTAAGCCGTTCAAGAAGCATATATTAGAAGAGTTGGTCTTTCTACTTAGTTACTCTTTTACAAACGTATTAAAAACATATTACATACGCTGTTGTGTAACATGTTTTACAATATTTCATATTTAAATTACAAAAATAAAATACATATAAATATAAATAAATAAAATAAGCAAAAATCTCCCTGCACGTTTATATTCCTTAAAACAACCAGATGAACTAGAGGTTCATCTGGTTCATGTCTACAAATGTTTTGTACAGGAGGAATGACTAAAAATGGCAGACCATCACCGTCATCTTTTGTTCCTAAACCTAAGTATCATGGTGTGAAATCATGTGAGTTCTGTGGTCGATTTGATAAGTTACTAGATTAAAAGCCCGAATTTCTTCCTTTGTGATAGAGTTTCCTACAAGAAACTAGCATTTTCATCCCCCCCCCCCGCAAATAGACAAAACGCCCAGAACAACACATGCAATTGACTGACATAATGGAGTGAAAATTTGATTGTTTGGGTAGCAGAGAAAACTTATGATAAGAACGAAGGAGAATGTATTGAACTGTTGCGAGACAACTTTCTCAAGCAGCATGTGAGAGAAGCAATTCGAGGATGAAGAGTGTTAGATTGGATAACAGCGTCAGAAGGTGTCTCAGTTAAGGATGTGACTGTTTTGCCACCAGCTTGTGACAGCGATCATGCTGTACTGACTTGGGAAAACCAATTATATGTATGTTCCAATCAGGGCAGGTTATATACTGAACTACAAATCTGGAAATTATGGAAAACTCAGGAGAATACTATCTTTGGTTTCATAGTATCGTTTGTTGAATGGGATGGATGGATATCAGCAGTGCATGGAAAGCATTGAAAAGATATTTAAATGATGCAGTATCTGAATATGTGCCTACAGTTTGAAAAAGAAATAGGATGAGAGTGAAATGGCTGTGCATTCTCATTGAAGAGATTCAAAAGAAGAAAACGATGCGGATGGAACATCGTGAGATAAGAGTGAGAGGAGTTACGAAATATATAAAACTCAGTCCAGAAAAGTTAAGATTATTGTACGGAAATCTAAGTTGGAGTATGAAAAGAAACTGGCTGTACAGGCTAATGACAATCCCAAAGAATTTTATCGTCATGCTGTAAGTAAAAGAAAGAAAGAGAACAAATGCAGAACAATAACTTTATTGAATGCAAAAGATACCCTTGCATTAGAAGCAGATTCGATAGATCAAATAATGAGTGCTCGCTTCGCAAAGATCTGTCAACCTGGTGATGGTCAACATGAGATGAAGAGGTTCCAGAACTGTTGTATAACCTGGATAAGAATTTGGCAGTTGGCGCAGATTTGATATTAGCACGTGTGATAAAGGGATGTCCAGCCGAACTGACTATGACCTTGACGTGTTTTGTATAATTTAATATGAGTTCAGGAAAGATCCCCCCAGGACTGGAAAGAATGTATGATAATCCCATTGCACAAGGGCGGTGCAAAGATTGATGTGTCTAACTATTGACCTATCAGTATCTCTGGACTGATTGTCAAGAGTTTAGAGAAGTTGGTAAGAAGTCGCATACAGAATGGGTGGACAAACAAGCTATACTTTGCAAAAAATTGCATGGATTTACTAAAGGAAGGTCATGTCTGAGCAATTTACTCGTATTTTATAATAATGTTATGACTAAGTTAAATAAAGGGAATGGATATACTATGATACTGCCGGACTTTGATAAGGCATTTTTTTATTATACTACATGAAAGGCTGTTGCATAAACTTAGAATATGGGATTGGAATATAAACTATTGGCTTGGATAAGTGAATGGTGGTGGTTGTGATAGACAGATGTCAGAAATATCTCGAGAAATATCAGAAATCAGAATTAAAGTTATCACCCATGATGAATACTCGTTTCACACCCATCATATTTATTTGTGAATGCATTTTGTTGTCACCAGCAACCGATCCATTAGGTCTATAACAACACCCCACTATGTATTTACTCTTGTTAAACTTCACCTTATACCAGATGGATTCACTTCAAACTCACTGCTACATGGAAAATTGTTACTAGTATTGCAGTCATAGCTTGCTACCCTAACTGGACTCAAATCATGCAATGTTATTAGCAGCTCCCCATCCTCCTCTCCTATCCTGCCTATCCTTAAAAACGCTGTACCCATTACACTAGCCTCTGATAGCCAGTTCTCACTAATGCCTACAATCTCAGGTCCCAACGTGTTAATCAAGGGCCTTTTCTGCCCTTTTGTTTCTTATACTCCTGGCATTCGTGTATGGTCATAATACTACGCTTTTTTGTACACTCACTTCTGTAGTCTGCATGATCCAGTTGGACAACTTGCAGATCTCTATTCTTATCTAATGCCTTATTTGTGCTGGCATCCTTGCACATACTTAATAAGTCCAAACTAGACTAACACACAACTGTTCTTTTCTCATAATCGTTTCCATGAGCATCTTTCTCTCATTAACACAGCTACATACAGTTACATGGTTGCTCTTTCGCACAGACTCTCACCATTCCTCTTCGTGGTATGGACTAGATGCACTAGTGACTAGTCGCAGTGCATGCAGTAATGGTTGCTAGGTCCTACATTGCTGTTTTAAAGTTGTACACGTTTTTTATCGTGACATTTTTGTGACACCTGCCCTTACACCTTCCAATTCGATTAACGCTTCAAGTCACAAAGCAATGCACAGTTTTAAAAGAATCACATCGGAACATTGCATTGGCCAACACAAAGTCCCAACCTGAATCCGACAGAACATTTGCAAGATGAACTGGAAACGCATAACTGAGACACGCCCAAGACGCTCCTTTTTATTAGAGGCACTTACTGATACTTTAAAAGAAGAGCGAAGCACTGCGTCACCAACTTTCTCTCGGAAATTAGTAGAATGGCTTTCACGCTACATTCGAAGTAATTACTGTCAAAGACAGGAAAACGCATTATCAATTTCTCTTAGTAAAATAAAGACGTTTTGTTTATGTGTTCACGACTTTTTGTCTGCGTTATTCCCTAAACAACAATTTAACTCTGCTATAATGATTTTATTTTTCAAAATGTTTTTTTTTTTCCACAACACATCGTAACTCACAATAGTTAACGTGTATTGTTTCAAAGCAAGTTGGCACAACAGTTGCTCTGTAGTTTTATTGCTTTTAGTGAAAAAATCGAGAATATTAAATGTAGATTATCGGAATTATAAATGTGACCAATATTTATTAAGCCTCCAAAACAAACAATTATTGGATAAAACAATGGTGTTTATCAGCATTGTGTCATAAAGTATCAGGGATCCTTCTAGAAATAATTGAACAGCGTGACTTGTTAACACGCACTGATTGGTACAATTTGAGCCAATCTACACCACAGTACGGAAACTTAACCATGTTGTCATAGTCAACTCAGCTCTAGTGACTAGCTGCTTATAATATATCATTTCCATTTAAGTTGGACATGCATGATTCAATTCATCTTTTAAGCAGCGCGTTTTCAAGTCGATGCTACAAGTCAGTGGGATTTATTAATCTATAACAATAAAGCTAATATAAGGGATGATTTTTTGTCAATTTTTAGGGATCTTACTCTGAAGAAAATTCGTTGAATGTACTTCAGCATTGCAATTCTTTTACTGATAAAGTTGCCTTTGCTGAGCATGCGTGCTTCTATTGATTCCATAGCAATTATTACGGCTCGACAGATTTTGACATCGTTGCTGCTGTATTTAACCATGCTGCAAATGATACCAGCAATGGACATACTGAAATCAGTGAGGTGTAAAAAAGATAACAAATCTGTACCCTCACATGCTATTTGTTTTTAAAGTTAAAATGAAAATATTTTGAATATTTGAAACAAAATTCTGGGCTGCCTAGAAACTCGAAAGAGAGAGAGAGAGAGAGAGAGAGAGAGAGAGAGAGAGGTCTGAACCAGTTAGTCACCTTTCGTGTTTTTGTAGCATTATGTCAATTATATCAATTATACAAACAGGTGTGCCTGTATAATTTTTATTTACATTTCATGAAAGGTGACTGCATTTCTGTTTTAGTTTTGGTTCTCCAGTGCAATCTGCTTTCAACTAAAGGTTAGTTAGTTGGTTGCATGTGGAAGCGGCAAAATATTTCTTCCTGGAAACTAGTTTTTTTTTTTTTTTTTTTTTTATTTTCCCCATAAAATAGACGATATATTCGCTCATAGTTGCTTTGGCATGATTCTGGATAAACAGTATAATCTTCATGCCAAGTGGTGGAGTAGTCGATTGAACAATAACAGTTCTCTGAAAACCCAGTAATTTCATGTGACATCATAATCAAAACCACCACATCTGTGACTGACCATTTTTATAGTGCTGACGGGGATGGAGAGAATTCACAGCAGAATTGGAATCCTGGTCCTTAGGGCAGTGTGTCAGTATTTTGTTCATGATATGGGAATCAGCAATAACCAAATACGAGCAGGTTTGAGCGCGGTTAGTAGTTAGAAGGGGACCAATCGTTCGATGGTGTTGGCACATTCTCCCTCGATGAGTCTTTGGACTCCCTGGAGGTGTCACATAATAATAATAATAATAATATTGCGTAAAACCTGTTGAATTGGGATTGGACTAAGCAGTTAGATCTGAAGCTGAGGATGACACACACACACACACACACACACACACACACACACACACACACACACACACACACACACACACACACACACACACACACACACACACACAAAATGACACTTTCCTTTTGTTTCGCAGCCCACAGCAGATAGCATTGCCTAGTTGCATAGCTTTCCTGCGTAAATCATTATGGTCAGATTCGACCTATTGTAACTCTACCTGTTCTGAATTGAACACCATCAATCTATCGTTTCTATCCGCTTCCGCTCAATCATCACAACATAGGCAAGTAACACGGAATTATTCAAATTATCAGTATAACATTCAGTGTTAATTTTTGTGGGTACTTCGAAAAGAGATATTTCTTCAAAACCTGGAGAAGTATCCTTACGCCATCTTCACCTCACTTAACGGATGTAACGATACATTCTATTAAATTATCCGTCACTTGGAATGCGCCATTGTCGGTACGCATTCATCTGTTTTTAAAGGTATCATGATTTGTCACTCGAACAAGGGCTTTCTCTTTATTTAGTTGACGAGCTATGTACCACGCAGTTTGAACCCTAGCCTTGTTTTGAGGTACAGTTTGGCTTTTATAACAGGGCCTTTTTGCAACAACAGTGAATTTCTGATTGAGAAAATCCTGCTAGTGATTTTTCTTGCAGAGGCTACACCCACAATTATTGGATGTCAGTTATAAAATATTTATTTCACTCGGTAAGACTAAAATTGAATTATACAATATAAGAAATTTAGAAAAAAAGAAGAAGAAATTGATGTATTTTTTTATTCACAATTAAGAAATATAAAAGTTAAACGCTTATTTTTTTTTAACAAAATAAATTGTCATATAACTAGGTCAGTTAAATGCTATCATTCAGCGAAACATAATTTTAAGGTCTGAATAAAAGCATAAATATTTGCAATCCTTGGCAATTATTAATTATAAAAATTTACAATTATAATTTTACAATTATTGATTAAAACTGTATTGGTTTATTATTAAGCTTTATGGGACTTTATCGTCATAATCGCTATTATTACGATTAAAATTTACTTCAGCTTCTGTTATAACAGTTTTGGTAGATCACTTCAGTGTTATCGGCTAGCAACTTCCCGAAATTTGGAGGCCTTTTAGAGGAGGACTCTAAATATGACGTCATTAGAGGCTAGGCCTCCAATGACGTCATATTTCAAAGAAGATTCATCTCGTCATAGCGTGATCATTTTCATTATTGTTGACGGGCCCGTCGTCACTGCATCTTCCATTCCGTGATTTTTTTTTTTGGTCTGTCTGCTTGTTTTTTGAGTTTGTTTTCTGTGCCGAGTAGGTTTGGAAGGAATCGGTGTTTTGAGACTCGACGAGTCCAAGTCGAGTTCGAATCTAAAAAATCTTTAAAAAAATACATAAATTATTTTATTTCATCAACTAAATTTTAAAAAACATTAATTTGATTATGGCGTAAATTGCAATTGTAAAAAATTTTCACTTTCAAATAAATTTTAATTGGTGAAAATTTCATTCTTAGCCTCATGTAACCCTTTGGAAACGATGTATACATCTATAATGAAAGGCTATCCAAAGACCTTTATTAAATTTGATTCTAGTCGCCCACTAGTGGGACACATTTCTAAGGAATTCTTCCAACGTTTCCCGAATTAGTTAATCTCTGCCACTGAAAAATAGTTTTTTGTTTGTTTGTTTGTTTCCCAGAAACTTTGGGTTTTAATCTCGTAACTTAAGAAAATCGACCATAGAACTCATGCTTGTTTCAGACAATAATATATATATATAAGTTTAAGATGATGAATCACGAGATAGCTACGGTCAGAGATTGGCTTCTCCAATCTACAAGAGTTAGGGCTAAATGGTTCGTTTACTCTCTTCAGGGAATAAAAAGCGTTAGCGGGTTTATTACCGGAAATTTAATTTGCACTTATTCAATTATACCATCACAATTCCATTTTTGACCTTACTCCATTTAAAAAAATATAAACAAAATACATTTTATTATTATTATTGTTGCTGTTATTATAATAATAATAATTATTATTATTACGTGATACCTCGAAGAAATCCAAGTACTCATCAGGGAAGAACACTACCACACAACCCCCTGGTCCACACTACTGCACACTGATAGCATTGCTGTCCGTTAATTGCGTGTGATTTCTAGTGGATTTACATGTATGATGGATGAAAATATGTTGCAACGTCCGTATGAGGTGGCTAACTCACTTCTGTTGAAAAGGTCCTATACACTATAATGAACATTCCTCTCGTCATGACTAGAATCCAACGCGGATCTTTTTTAATCGAAGGACGCAATGTCCCATCGCACTTCCAGCTGCGTTGCGGTGATGCTACACAAAAATTTAGACAAGACAGTGGATTATCCTTGCCAAAGAAACAACCGAAATGAGCGTAAGAACAAATAGATCAAATCAAAACTCTTGGAAAGCGAATGCCCACAACTGTACTTGTTGCAAGCTTACGTAATGATTAGCAATGCTTAAGACAGGCCTACATTTCAAAACAAAGCACTTTATTATACAGAGTTTTTACCATAATGAACATGTTTATGTCATTAAACATTACCTTTTCTTGAAAGAAGATGGGCTCAAACATATGAATAATAATGTTATTTTGTCTTGTTCATTTGCGTTATTTCACCATAATAAATATTATTCTTTACTAATTATTGTAATTTATTTTTATAACATTGTATTTCTCGAAAAAATTTAAAAAATGAAGTTCATATATATTCAACGTGCAGACAGGAAGAATAAAAATTCTAGCTATAACTACTGTCTCTCTCTCTCTCTCTCTCTCTCTCCCTCACACACACACACACACACACACACACACACACACACACACACACACACACACACACACACACACACACACACACACACACACACACACACACACAGTTAGCCTAATTTTGTTAATTTTAATTTTAAATGTCAAGAAAAATAATAATTAATTAAATATTAGTTGTAGGAAAGGTATTTTTTTTTTAAACCGCGAACGTGATTGTGAACGTTTTAAAATAGAAAAAGTGAAATAAGGTTTGATATTTTCTTAATCCAAAGCCAGTTTTGTTGGTAGTGTTAGAACTGTAGATATGGTGATAAACAGGTGATATGGTAAAAAAATTAATGAGCCAATTGCTCGCCCTGAGCGGCTTGAAGATTAGACATCAGAATTGGAGATAATTAGGATGGGTTTTGGTCTTTTACATTTGAAGTCATCTGTTGCGTCGTAATTTGCAGCTAGTGGAACCAATTTGTTGGGGTGTACAGATGCTTCTGAAAAGAACTTTGTTGCTAAAGTCTTTAGGAAAGTGCAAATATGGGGGGGGGGGTATCTGTGTCACGATGTAGTTGCGCATTTCTTACGAACAATATTGCGTTTAGAATCATGCGTAGACATTTCTTTTACACACGTTGTAACTTGAGAATATTAGTATCAGCGGTATGGCTCCAAGCCAGAGAAGCGTATAGGATGCATCATCAGTTTATCAGTTTGTAGATGAGTAATTTGATTCTGGTGTTCAGCTTACCGTTCCTGTTGATTAGAGGATAGAGCTGAGCTTTTCATGTCTTTACACAGAGAGTCTTGATATAGCAACTGAAGGTCAGCCTTTTGTCCAGCAGTACACGAAGTTATTTTACCTCAGTTTGCCACGGGGTTTTTATATTAAATAGGAAGATGTCCCCATTAGGAAGCATCGGTCTTCTGGAGAACAGCTTGGCTGTGCTCCTCTGGGGGTTCACTTGCAGTCTCCATTTGGCGAACCATTTCTCGATGAGTAGCAGGTTTTCTTGCAGTTTCTTGATAGCAAGTTGCAGCTGTAGAGATCTGCCAATATCGCTGTATCATCCGCGAAGAGCTTTGATAGATGGTAATGGACTGTGCTGGATATCACACATGTATATGGAAAACAGAACCGGTGCCAGTAAGGATCCTTGTGGGATTCCAGCCAAAATGTGTTTCTGTGCTGATACCGCACCGTTGGTCTTGACTTGCATACACCTGTCAGAAAGGTATGGTTTAATTAAGTGAACCATTTCTAATCGTATTCCAGTTGAGATCAGTTTATATAGTAGTCCGTAACGCCATATTTTATCGAATGCACTGGCTATGTCAAAGAAAACAGTGCATTGATGCCAATTGAATCCCGTGGAGATGTATTCGACTAATCTATGTGTCTGTTGTGTGGTACTATGGAATTGACAGAGCCCAAACTGTTCTTCAGGAAGAATGTTTAGCTTGTGTACAAAGGCTTGGAGTCTGGTAAGGATAACTTTCTCTGCAATTTTACCCAGATTTGATATGAGACTGATTGGTCTATAATAACTTTGAGGCAGGTGTGTGGATCTTTTCTGGTCTTATGGATTGGAATTATATCCACCACCTTCCAGCAGGAAGAGAAATGTTTGAAACGGAGGATGGAATGTATTCTGTTGGTCAGATGTACAATAGCTGCAAGGGGGCAGTAACTTTATCTCCTTGTTGGTGATACCATCAGGTCCAGGAGCCTTTATCATATATTTCTGCTCGTGATGTGGGCGTAATTTGATTAGAGCATGTTACAGAAGATTTTAATGAACATCTGACATGACGATGGATCTTGAACATGTAATTGAAGTCTAGATGTTCATATGAGGGTTTACATTGCTTATCTATGTTTTCTGCTGTTGCTTCAGCTTTATCTGCATCAGTATGGATGAGGCCTAGATCTAGATCGTTTGGAGTGGGGGAAAAGATTTGTTTTTTGTGTTTGATCTTTCTGATTAGGTTCTAAATGAAATGATTTTCCTGAGAGATAGAAGTCAATTTTTCTTCCCAAAGTTGACTCCTATGTGCTTTGAGGGGCATCTCTCACTGCAGAATTGAGTTGGTTCAGGATTCGTTTGTCTTGGGGTGCGTGGGTGTATTGTGAAATCTCTTCCTAGCCTTATTTTTCTCCTTGATCAGGTTCATGATATCTTCTGGGAAGTGATTGGGCTTGAGGGTAGTTGTGGAAGTGATGATTGCTGTAAAGGCTGTGCTAATTTGTTGAGTGAGATCTATAACAGCTGCTTCAATTTCATCTTTGGATATTTAAGAGGAGCTGGACCAATATATTTCGGGGATACTTTGGTCAACATTTTCCAAGATATGAATGACAGTTTTTCTCAGACAGTTTTTCTTAGTTTCCCAACTGTTACAGTATTGGATTGTGATCAGATGAAAGATCATTAAGTGTCATTAAACTGTACTGGAGTCTCACATTCTGCAATGTGGCAGTGTCCAAGACATCAGCAGTACCATACATATTATGATTGGTAGGTTTAGTGGGACCTGTCACAACCGCGTTTTTGGATCCTGTATAGTTAGCAAGTATGTGGCCATTCCAATTGGTAGTTCGACTGTTCCAGGTGGGATGCTTGGCGTTTAGGTCACCGGCAATGATAACAGGCTCTGTGATGCCCAAGATGGAGTCCAAACCCGTGGACAGTAATGATTTTAGTGGAAGATCGTATGCTGCAAAGATTTTTAGTCTACCAGCCGAGCTCGTGAGAATCTTTGTACCTGCAATCTCTAAATTAGTAGTAGGTTGGATATTGACAGTGTGATGACTGATGTAATTCTTTATTATAATGGCATTGCCGCCTCCTCTGTGTGGTCAGCCTGTCAGTTCTGTATAGCTGGTATCCTCGGATTTTGGGGTTGTCCGCTGGTCTTAAATGCGTTTCATTGAACAAAACTACATCAATCTGATGTCTTTGGGTGAACTCTTGGAGATCCAAGATCTTATTTCTGAGGCCATTCACGTTCCACGCAATAATCTGCAGTGAGACTGGATTTAGTTTATTCCTATTTGTGAGTGAGCGCTGTAATGATGATTTGTATATCCTTTAGAAATCTATTGGTAGAGGATGGTGAGGGGTTGGATCTGCTATAGTCTAGTAGCATATTTGCCAGAGAAGAGGTGATAATAGTTGTCAGTATTGAGTGTGGTGCTAGCTGATCCTGTTCATTGGTTATCTGTTTAGAACGGACCAGATCTGCATATGCCCTTGTTTGTCGTTGCTGATTGTTTTTTTGAAGGTCTCTGGCTGTGGCAGATGGGCTTCCGAAAATGTTTGTTGGTCTTTAAGTGGCCGTGAAGCTGAGGCCTCTGACATGGATCTACTGGGGGAGGAAGAGTGTCTGTCTGTCTCCGATCTTCTGTTTTTTGGGTTTTGAATGCATCCCCCTATATTTGGCTGTGTGACGGCCACTGCAATTGGCATATTTAGCCATGGTGGTTTTTGGCTTCGTGCAGGTGTTAGTGGGGTGGCTCTTGACACATTTGTACTCTGCCTTGCAGAGTCTCTGAGCATGGCCAAATTTTTGACATCTGTGGCACTGACCTGTTGAAGCCCTTTTCTTTAAGGGTTCTGGGCTGATTTTCAGACCACAAATGGACGTCAGGTCATATATATGTTTGTAAGCTTGACTGATCTCTACTGATAATAGTGGCATCGGAGTCTTGTCTTTTTTTGGTCATTCTGCTTCCCTTAATGGGTGGTATCCTGCTGGTATGGATCAGCAGCCACTTCTGTGAATACTTCTTCAGACACTCCTCTGAGCACTACCTTGAGATTTTTCTCTGAACCAAGTGAGAAGGTGTGACATTGAATGCCTCTGGCATTCATTTCAAATGTGAGTTTTCGGTAGTCCACTGTGGCGGGCTGAATCTTAATGCCGTCCGTGACATTTTTTGCGTAGGTATAAGAGATCTGTAGATAGAGACATCCATTTTTGTTTTTCGCGGAGAATAATCGGAGGTGTCTTTTCTCTAGTGGATGTAGAGGAGTCCGAAACAGGACCATCTTCTTCCATTCCATCCTCTTTTGGTGGTTCTGAGGCTGTGGTTTTGCACTTCTTACGCGCGCGGACCTCCGTGAAGTCTGAGGGGGCAGAATCACCAAGTCTCGCCTCTCATCAGCTGGAGCATTGTCGTCATCTTCATCGCCATCCCCGGACATAGAATACATATTAAGTTCAAATTTTTTGAGGATCATTTTTAGTATATTTATGGCTAGTCCTTTGTCCAGTGACTCTACCAGGGCGTCAGCGTCAATCTCATTCATACCGAGAGAACAAGGTGCGAAATCACTGCTAAAGATCGTGGGTCATTGAGTCTGCATAGATATCCCGTAGTCCCAATCAGTGGTCTGCCCACAAAGAGAATCCCCAGCCACAAAAGACTGCCAGCAAAACCAAGCGTTGGAAAACGTGCGAAGTAATAGCAATTTATAGTACCCTAATAAATGGGAAAAGGAGTGTTAAGAACTCACTTGGCCACAGAGAGAAACCTACCTCCCTAAAATACCATACATCCACCACTGGTCCTCTTTTCGGGTGGGGGGGGCCTACACGGCGTTATGGTCATTTAGTTGGCAGGCCACCTTGCTTTGTGACACGTGGTTTATCTCAAGTAAGCTGCAGGGAATGTCGGGATCATTTTAGAATCAAATTATATTCCCTTGTACAGCCTTCCGTATTTCACTTTTTCCCCTTTTATTCTTGCTAATATATATATTACAATTTTCGGTGGTCAAATACAGTTACATTTCTTATGAAAAATACAAGAAACCGAAAGATTTTAATTAAATACATATAAAATTAAATCCATAATTTTTTACGCAGCTCATAGTCAAAGAGACGTGAATAACAATTCTTAGGAAAATGCAGTTTTAAAGCAATCGATGCGACTTAAGGTTGCTGCATCCCGTGGTTTATGGAGTAGTTCTGTTATGTGAAAAGCAGATCTTGTACTAGAATGAAAAACCATTCCCCGCCAAATAGGACCTAAGTAATTAGCTATGCTTCTAAGCGTGAACTCATCATTCCTATTAAGTGTTCTACAATCTACATTATCTTCTCAATACCAGCATCAACACCATTATCATAATCAAAATTTCTGTCTTATTCTATATTTTTCTTGGTCATCTCCAACTTCTAGGTAGTATCGAAGTATCTTTTTGGTTAGTCTTGAACTATTCATTCTTTCAATGTATTCAATCCACTTGCGATATTCATATATTTTGTTCAATACTGAAACTACGTTTAGTTCTTTACGTGTGTCCTCGCATTTTTTTTTTTTTTTTTCGTCCCAGAGAGTATCATCATCGTATCTACTCATCCATCCGGGACCGGTTTGACTGCTCTGGGGACGAAAAACTCACGTTTGCAGGTGAAAAAAAAATAACCCAAAATCCGTATGAGACTGGCTAACTCACCTTTCATTGAAAGAGACCGGACAAAGATTCCTCACGTCATTGACGGGAACCGAACCCAGGTCTTTCCTGAATAAAGGACTTTGTCTCTACTGACTGAGCTATGGAGGCTTCTCAGAGAGTACAGTCTGCTGTTATTCCTTAAAAGATAGTTTCTCCCCTTTCTATTATGTTTTTCTGCTGGAATTTTTTCTCAGTACCTCCTCCATGAAAATAGTTTCATGTTTATGCAGCGATAAAGTATGATGAATTCCTGTTTACTTCAAGTGACTTTTCCATAATATGCGAGGATATTACTATTTTTTGGTCATGTAATGTGCAATATTCGCTATATGTTCTTTTTTTTTTTTTTTAACCTCAAGAGTTCTTCCTAACAAATTATCTAAATGTTCACCCAGTTCAAAAACTCAGATTATTCAAATATTATTCGGTTTATAGGTGTGAATGCCACTTTATATCCTAACTCTATGATCTTAGACATCGCTTGGTATATTAGAAACTCACAAATCCACAGAGAAGTAAACATTCCTTACATCTCCTCCCTACTCCTAGATCTAGCTGAGAAGTTCTTCACCAAGCCAAGCAACCACCCAAACCCGTTGATTGAGGAAGCTTCAGATTATAATGAAAGGGAAAACTACAAATACAAAAGGTGCAAGTCCATCCTACATCCAGCTGAAAACAGCTAAACTCACAGCCATCACGAGGCGAGCTTGAAGCTCATTAACAATCCACTCAAAACACTTCCTTTACAGACAAAGGGAAAAACGAAAAGCATCTTTGCTTCACCCATCCAGCCAGTAATGTTATGCGTTGTGCTTGCGAAGAATTTAACTCACTACGCCATCTGTACGTCTGATCAAAGGAATATATATATATATATATATATATATATATATATATATATATATATATATATATATATATATATATATATATATATATATATATATATATATATATACTGTATATAGGGGATCTTCTCCCCCTAGTGCCTACAGCGCCCAAAAGTTCCGGGGTGGTAAGCCGGTTCTCCATTGTTTTGAAACCTCCAACAAATTGTTGTCTCATGAAGGCAAACATTGTTGGACGTGAAATGTTTCAAATTTCGGCTTATCAGCTTAACGGCTTAATCGGCTTAACCCGGCTCAAAACAATGAATAGACAAAAACCGTGCCATAATATATATATATATATATATATATATATATATATATGACAGAATGATCATTAACTCGGTTAACATAATAGTTTTATGAAAAATTGAATGACTAGAACCGAGATTTAAGTAAAAAGGTTTTAATATAAAAACACTACTAGTTTCGGCCTGTAACAGCCTTCTTCAGGTGACAATATAAAAGAAAGAAAAAACACTAAACATTGAATGTTAAAAGACTATGAACACAATATAGACAGTCTCTATACATAATTAGCATGAAAACGTTGTAGTTGTATTTGAAGCTGTTCTTTCGTTTGTTGCATTGTTGGGAGAGTGCGTGCTTGCAGCCTCACGTGAACGCCAGTACATGATTACAGCTGAATGACTATCTGGGAGGTTGTAGCTCAAGTTGTTATTTAGATGAACAGGATTGAAGATGGTTTCTCTAGATTCCACGATTTTTCTCTCTAGTTCGTCACTGCAACGGAAGATGTTAGTAGATTTTTCCCAGCAGACTTTGTGACTTTGGTTTTTATCATTAGGATTAGCCGAGAAAATGATATAACTTGATAATGCACTCGCTCGCTGTCTCTTGTAAGTAATGTCCCTCATGTGTTCTTCCATACGCAATTCGACAGATTTGTCTGTCTGCCCAAAATAAGGAATATCACAATCACACAATATTTTATATACACCAGGGTATTTGAGTTGATGATGACAAGGTTTTGGGTGGCTAATTAAGAAACGGATCTTTGGAAGTGGAGTGAACAATGTTCTGATATTCTATTTTCTTAGAACTTTTGCTAATTTATGTGAAACAGTACTAATGTAAGGAATAGCTTTATTGCCTTTGAATCTATTTGTTTCTTCTGAGTGATGTCTAGGAGGATTAAGAAGGAATTTTTCAATGATTTTCTTGGAATATCCATTAACTTCGAAAGGTTTTCAGATGGTTTATTTCTGTAAGAAGTTCATTTGGGTCATCAAGAAGAGAACGGGCTCTATGTCCCAATGTGGAAATTATTCCAGGCTTATGAGGGAAATGATGGGACTGACTGTGCAGATATCTGTTGGTATGTGTGGGCTTTCTATATATCGATATTTTGAGTTTACCAAAAGAGCGAGTCAGTTTGACATCAAGAAAAGGCAAGGAATTATCCGTTTCAAGCTCGGCAGTAAACTTAATACTTTGATGTCGGCTATTGAGATGTTCGAGGAAAACCATAAGGGATAAGACATCATCCACATAACGTTTCCAAACTTTAGCTGTTAAAATATTTTGGGCAGACAGACAAATCTGTCGAATTGCGTATGGAAGAACACATGAGGGACATTACTTACAAGAGACAGCGAGCGAGTGCATTATCAAGTCATATCTTTTCTCGGCTAATCCTAATGATAAAAACCAAAGTCACAAAGTCTGCTGGGAAAAATCTACTAACATCTTCCGTTGCAGTGACGAACTAGAGAGAAAAATCGTGGGATCTAGAGAAATCATCTTCAATCCTGTTCATCTAAATAACAAATATATATATATATCCTCTGGTTGTAGCCAGCCATTCCTTGAGAATACGTGTTTTATACTAATTATGATAATGAAGAGCCAAAGGCTTCAATTCGGCGACATGAACATATTTAAGTTAAGGGATATTATCCCATATTGTTTCCTAGCCGAATAAGAAACTCAAAGAGTTTCATGCCGAATATAGAAACTATATAAAGTTCGGCGATTCCAAGCGTAAGCAAATACCTGGATACTGCAGCAACTGACCCTTGAAGGTAGTGCAAGCTGAAGCAACTCATATAAAAGGTGGAGCAAGATCCGATCCCTATTCTTGATATTTACCTATAATGTGATGAGACCTGGGTAGTGACCTTCTCTCATAATGTTGAACAATAATACAGCTCCTAGGAGTTAAGTTCACATTATGGGTAAATATCAAGAATAGTGATTCGAGCTTGCCCCACCTTTTATATGAGTTGCCTGCCTCAGCTTGTGCTACCTTCAAGGGTCAGTTGCTGCAGTATCCAGGTATTTGCTTACGCTTGGAATCGCCGAACTTTATATAGTTTCTATATTCGGCATGAAACTCTTTGAGTTTCTTATTCGGCTAAGAAACAATATGGGATAATATCCCTTATAACTTAAACATGTTTTGTAGTTCTTATTCTTCAGAATTCTTTACAACTGACATAACTGTGTGCTGTAATATTTTAGCTGTCCCAATATTTCTGGGAGCACATTAAAAATATACACCGGAATCTTTTTAAATATTAGAATCTCCTATGGCTAAACGGCCTTGCCTACTCTCTATATACGGGAATAAAAAGGCGTTAGCTGATTTCTTTTTTTTTTTTTTTAATCTCCTAAATATTCTACACTTCACGTAGATTTGACTTGCCATAAAGTTGATAATGTTAGTATTTTTTTATTTATTTATTTTCTTTTGTTAAGTTAAGGTAATCTGGGAAAAAGGAAGTGCCTTCTTATGAACTGGGTAACTGGATGTGACTAAATCTAGAAGAAACTATGTACTACTCTGTTCCGTTATTACCAGAATGTCATTATAACATATCAAATCGAAAATTTCTGTGGAGAATATCATTTGACGCTTAAGATTCGAAATCTTGGCAAAACGGAGAAGCAATAAAGAAATGGGGATGGTATTAAAGACACTTGGAAGTGAAGGTTATAGATTGGTTACATGGATGAGACTGAGCGCTCTGAACAACACCAACAAGCTGTGTATGTTGGGACAGCATGTGTATCCAAAAAAGAAGGTAATCATTGGTGTGTCCCAGGGTTCTGTTATGAGCCCTGCTGCTTAACTTGTTTGTAAATGATATATCATTTACAAACAGGGAACTTTAAGGAGTGTTGCTGGCTAATTCCCTCGAGGAAGATTTGAATAGACTCTTATCGTGGACAAATGAGAGGAGTTATAGTTTTAATATTAATAAGTACAGGATGTTGCACTTGGGAGTGTAGAGATATAAGAATGTACTGTATTGATGAAACTATGCTTCGTGCAGTTATGTAGCTAGAGCTTTTGCCGTCCAGGGCGGTCCCTGAGTTTGCCGCCCCTCTCAATACACACCAAAAATACTACAAAAAGTCAAAACGAAATATAGGGAAATAAATTAAAACACTATGTTTATTTTTGAAGTAAAACTTTAATTTTAACATTCTAAACTGTTATTTTTCTTGCTTTTCTGTTAGCAAAATCGTCGATGACATTGGCGAAGTCTATTTCATAGTAATGTAAGTAATTCTTAATCAATTTTATTTAGAAAAACTCCTCTCACAACTAGCAACACTTACAGCAATTGTGAAGAAAATTCGCAGTAGGATTACAATATTTGGAAATGAGTTCTCCAGACTGTATTTTAGAATGAACTGCAAAAGTTCAAAAAGGTTCAAAGTGCTGCGCGGGGCGGACCTCCCACCTCCGCCCCTCCCTTGCTACGCCTCTCCCTCCGTGGGTGAGATTCGAAATCTCTGGGTGATGGTTGACTGTGGATTGCAGTTTGGAGGGCGACTTGTGTTTTCATGACCGCACATCTCATTGTTACTATGATAAGAAGTAGTACATTGACAAATAGGGATAATGAGGCGGTTATGCCACTATAGTAAATATAGGCCAGATCACAAATGGACCGTTGTGCTCGGATTTGGTTATTTAATTTTATTGTAATTTGGAAACATTCAAGAAGGTCCAGAGACGAGTGACCAAGGCAGATCAGCATTCCGGAATGTTGGTTATTGGGAGAAATTGAGGAAATGTAAATTGCAGAATTTGGCGGATAGGCGAAAAACAGGTGATATAATAAAGATGTTTAAGTGAGGAGATTTTATCATATCAATACAAAAGGGATTATCGAAAGAGTTGGATGATGAGAGGGAAGGAATGACGGGGCATCTCTGGAAGTTGTGCAAAAGTGTGGTGAAGAGGGATGTCATAAATAATTTTTAGATGAAAAATTGTGGGTGATTGGAACGCATTTACCAGAATGAGTTGTCAATGACAGAAGTGTTAAAGAGTTTAAAGTTCATTGTAATAAATATATTATTAAGTCGACCTCCCACAATGAGTTTTCTGACTTCATAGCGGCTGATGTGATAATGTTTAAATAATTAGTACTTGGCTCCATTAATTACGTCAACAGTCGAACATGGTGGTATGCCCTCTTTACGGATGTTAGCACTTCCATTAATCATTGGTATGAAGATGCTTAGAACTGACTTCAGCTTTTCCGTCCACGGCACCGACGAAACACTTCTGACATTGTTTCAACCAATTCCAGCAGATGGCAGCACAAACGAATGCAAAGTGAAGAAGGGTGATGAATATGTGTCAACAGTATTTTTTAACTTAAGGTCATTATCAGCTGTTTTAGATATGCTGACTAGGGCGTTTCTTAAGCTTGAGCTTTTTTTTTGAGACTACGAATTCCTACGATATTTTTTATAAAAAAATGATGGGAAAGGAAATTATGGCAATGAAGGGTTACGTGCAAAATATATTTTAATCAAGAAAATATATGATGCATAACATTACTACACATAATACTAATCTTAAAAATTATTCTGATACCGTTCTTTCGTTTTCAAATGTTTTTTTTTTAAGTTTTGATAGAACTATTACACAAAACAACTAAAATGCTATGTAAGACTGGTTCTTATCCATATTGAAGATCCCTTGACCATTAATTCTTACCTGGGAACAGGTATAGATGGTGAGAGTGTGGTCCAGAAGAATTCAGATCATGTGATCCGAGCATTTCTGCTTCCTTGCCATCTAATTCTACTGATTTGAATCCCATTGAACATTTGTTGGGTCACATGACTAAGCTAGTCACTGACCAGCATCCACTGTTCAGTGCCTTGCTTAGTCACTGACCTCCAGGATGTTATACTGTCTAGCGGAGTCAATGCCAAGATGGGTGTAAATAGTTATCTCAGCCAAAGGAGACCCAACACTACACTAGGCAGGTGGTCATAATGCTTTGTCTATGAGCCTAAACGTTATGAGTCTATAATGATGCAATATGACAGATTGCCACATGACAAGCGAATAATTAAATTGGAAAGGATTGGGTTAGATAATTGATTAGTGTTGGTTGATTAGTGAATTGCCAGTTTGGAGACTGTCTGTTTGATAGGTATCAACAAGTTTGTATGGAGGGTGCAATATCCTAGAAGAGAAAAGTCACTAGCAGTGTGCATTGTGGACCTGTTTTGGAGCTGTTGCTGTTTAATTTTGTTAATAATAATGGGATATTTTTGAATGGTAATATGCAGTTGTTTCCCACTCATGCAGTCTGTTCAAATCCTCCTGCAAAACTATAACATATGTTCTCCTCAACTTTTCATTATCTGTTATGTTACCATTTTAAGTATTTTCCAATATTGTTAGCTTATGAGTTAATGAGTAATGTCCTCAAAATGTACTTTGACAACATGCCACTAGTATCCTTTTCTAGGATAATGCTATCCCTCTTCTATACACAACTTGCTGATACCTATATGACAGTCAGTTTCTTATGCCACTAGCTAATCTGTTATCTGATCCCATCTGTCTGAGTTTAGTTACCAATTTATCTGGCAGTCTGTCAAGGACCTATGTAAAATCTAAATGGACTGTTGGATATGCTGTATATTCATATATTTAACTCCTTTATCCAGTATGTCTGTTACTCTGTTGTTCTTTTGATATATGAGCAAGTAGAAGAAAGAATGATTATGGGAGGAGCATGTTACTTGATGGAAATGGTAGACTGATATCTTAGTATTACAATTATGATGCTATTCAGAAAACTTGAGTGAGGAGGGAACAGGGGAGATGAGACTAGTGATGAATGAGCAGGAAGGATGTGTGAGGAATTAGGTATGACTTAGTTTATTAAAAGAAGTCCTCCCATTAACTGTTTAGTAGCAGCTGCATTCAAGCACTGCTACTGTTAAGTAGTTCTTAACCAGTATCCAGGTAGCATTCCATGCTATTGCTTCAAGCCTGTATCCCGAGGCTGCTATAATTGTAAGCCTTGTAATTTCACACACATCCTTTCTTCACAGAAGTCCTGATATGGTTGGTGACTATCCAAGCTATTACTTCACAGTCTCTCATTTTTTTCAGCTGGAGATTCAACAACCTCTTTCAAAATGACATTCTAGAATGAAAGTATAAAATCTGATATTCTTATTATCCTCTGTTGAATGCCAACAAAAGTATTTGTTCCTCAAAAACTTGAGAAATTCTTTTTTTCTTTTTCCAGATCTCATTTCAGTTTTGTATTACCATAATTAAGATTACCATAATAGTTACTTTTCTCTTGTTTGTTAGGTGAATTTGCCTGCACATTTTCCTGTCACCACTATTCACATTTCCAGGCCTATAGCAATATTCAACTACATATATCATCCTGCCCACCTTCACCTTATGCCATGCTGCTGCAAATGCAATGTCATTCTTTCCTCCTTTGTAACTCCTACTTTTTGCAGGCCAAATTCTTCTGGTTTTTGTTAACAACATATCCTTCGTCTTCCTCATAAAAGACACCATACCTTTCCATTTGTATATCTCTGTCATAAGCAAAACTGTTGAATTGTAGTCATTTGGAGAAGATCATTGATATATAAAAGGAATAGATGATAGCATGGAGTATTGTGGTATTCAGGCATTAATTGCAAAATCTGTGGTTAAAGATCCATCCACTATTATACATGATATATGACCTGAGAGAAAGCTGGAAGAAGTCAGAAGAGACAATGTGAGATGGGAGCTTATTTAATAGGCTTTTTGCCAAATCTAATTTAATACTTCAGAGATAATTAATGGCATCAACTTGATTTTCCCCAAATTTTGCTAAACAAGAAGATTCCTTCCAGATGGATATTGGCAGAATCAGCTGTGATTGTTGGTCAGCTAAAATTGAAGCCAGCTGTTCATGGATTTTTATATTATTAATTTCGAAAGAATGGCAGCGGAAGCAACAGAATGGGAATTGGATTATAAAGATTTGTTTTCTTTCTTAGGAGTAGGTTGAATATGGGATTTTCAAGATTGAGGACAAATAATAGTAGAACAGGACAGTCAAAAAACAAACAAGTTTCTACAGGAGAGGACTACTAATGACTATCACCATTATTTTTTTAATTAAGAGTTTGATGGAAGACTTTTTGAATGGGCTATGAACTTTGGAGCCCATACAAAAAAATACTCAGTTTTCATAAACCTCAACAGCGTATCTTACACTACATTGCTCAAAACCCCAATGTAGATGCTGTTTGACAGAGTAGATGGTAGTAAAATTATTAGTCAGCTGATTGAAAACTCTTCCAGTGTGCTATCATCATGTCCAAATCCATGTATTAACAGCTAGCTGAAGTAGTGCTGTATAATAGTTTTATAGCTTGAACCTGGTATACATACAGTTGCACTTAAAAGATAACTATTTATTACATTATATAGATATCATCAGCTGCATTTGAAGTGCCTATTGTTCTCTTTGTTTTATGTACTAACAGCATTTTGAGTTACACATCCGCTAACTAATTTAGTTAATTAAATTATCTACTTTATCACTGTAGTACCATTTCTTTTTTTATTATTTCTTTTTATTTATTTATTTATTTTATGAGCATAAGTGAAAATTGGTTTGATAAATTTGAAACTAAACTGTGTCTTGACTTACAGTTCTTTGTGTTTTTACAAGGTTACAAAAAAAAGTGGAGGAATAATAGGGACCAGTTTAGTAGAGTGCATTAATGAAAATACTTATTTAAAAAAAAGGCCTAAGGCAGAAACAAAACAAAACAAAGTGCTTGGACTGGATGCTCAATAGATGAACCTTATCTTTGGAATAAGGTTCATCTATTGAGCATCTGCATTCTTCTGAACAGCATCAAATAATTTTTAGGATGATTATGGCACATGCATGCACACACCATTCCAGATGTGAGAATAGTGTTCTATGGTTTGGCAGATTTGGAATTTATTCAGTATTAGAAGTTGTACCAATGAGAAATAGTGCCTTAAAAAAAAGTGTCTAATTTTTTTGAGGCTAGCGATGTGATGTGCATGTCCAAGGAATGGCTCTTCTGATTTGATTTTTTAAATATTCATTATATAAAATGAAACATTGAGTTGTAAAATTATTCTAGAGAGAAAGCGAGAGTAAAGATTTCAAAACTTGCAAGAGGGAAGTACAATAATTCACATGATATTTTACCACACAGACTGGTCACCTCTGAACCAGTTACCTGATGGCAGACTTAGTAGTTGCAAGCATGTCATCAGGTAATAGGACTAACTGGAAAATGTATAGCAAGGTATTATATGAGTTGATGCAGGAAGAGTTTTTTTTTTTTTTTACTACTACCACTTCAGTTTCTAATAGAAGGAATTGCATAAAGATGCATTTATTTTTATTCAAATGTATTTCTATTTTTACTTTGTTTGTATATAAAATCTTTGTCTTATTTTGTAGATTTAAATCCTAATTATAAGCTTTTATAAACACAGAGAACTTAAATATTTTATTTTTTTTCTTCATTTTAGGAATTAGAAAATCATGATGGGCTAGATTCAAAAATTTCAAATATTCCAGGTGGAGGAGGGATACGTCAGAAATCCAGAGTGCCACGTGCCTTGATCTTAATGGCAACTGGTTGTGCTCCTCAAGGAGATGAGGTGACAGAAAAAATTGACTTGGAATGCTCAGAAAAAAACTCTGTTTCTAATGGGTGTAATTCTAAGGAGTCTTTTGTTTCAGCATGTACAGAAATAAGTAGGTGGAAAGATTTAATTGGATGCCGGGTATCTATCAGTGGTGTTAAACAAGGCATGCTGAGGTATTTTGGTGAAACTAAATTTGCGGATGGGCTTTGGTGTGGTGTTGAACTTGATGATCCTGTAGGTAAAAATGACGGATCTGTAAAAGGAGTGCGCTATTTTAACTGTAAATCTAACCATGGTATTTTTGCTCCTTACACAAAAATTCAGTTTATTGAAAATTCGCCAAAATGTGAAGATTCTTACACAGGAAGCAAGCAGGATGATGGATTAGAGTTAAGGTTTCTAAATGCTAGCATAAAATCTAAAGTACCTCCACCTAAAGTGGTAGCAAAAGATATTTTGGCAAAACTGCATAGCAATGCATGTACACCTGAAAATGAACTAAGCATAGATGACTGGGATAAACAATGCTCAGATATAAATATGATTGAGAAGGATGAACCAATTTGTAGGACTTCACAGCATGAAGAAAAAAGTTCTGTTATGCCATCCACTCATACCTCAGGGATAAATTATGTGCTGCCTTCTGAATATCAAATTATAAATGGGTGTTTACCAGACAATGAATTCTCCCCAAACTTAGAACATGATGGAATTCACTCAAGTTCAGCTTGTTGCATTACAGATACTAATGGACATGAAATGTTTAGCAGAAGAGATGTGACAAGTTTTGAAACAAGTTTCGATCGTGAAAAAACAATTATCAAACACAGTGTTTCTTTTCCACTCAGTAATGATAGCTTGCATGATAACTTTGATGCAGATTCTTCATTAGCATCCACTCCTACTAATCCACCACAAAATTTTCCCCAAGATGACCTAGAGAGTATAGACTTGAACAAAACATTTTCATTTGATGAACTAAAACGCAAAAAGGAAGGAGTATTGCTATGTAATGTTTTATCTTCTGGATTGCTTGACAATCATGAAGATTGTGAGGATGACCAAGTTTCATTAGATTTAGATGAGAGCTTAGGACTTTTAACTCCAAGCCAAATGAATGATTTCACTGTTTGTGCCGATACGCAAACTTCATGTGGTGATCTGGAAGCAATAACCCTTCCAAGTTCAGAATCATTTGATGATATTAATGATATTCCTGAACATGAAGAAGTTCAAGATATTACTATATGTTTTATAAATTCTGAAACTAACCCTGTAGTGCCTTCTGTTACAATGACAAGGACTGCTAGTGTTCCTTCAGATATACAAGAAACAGGCCAGGAATCAGAAATGATAGAAAATAATGCTAAAGTTAATAGTGTTGATGAGCTGTTTTTTACTGATGAAACTCCTGAATTAAATGAATTAGTAAGTAGTCCTACAGTTTCAAATGCCCTAGTAAAAAGCAGCTTTGCTAATAACCTTCCAACTCAGATAATAGAAAATGTGAGTGAAACATTAAACAAAGATCATTTGGAAACTGCATTATTAACTACTGATGAGGAAAAGAATAATACAGGTCTTCATACTGTATTAAATCCTGCTGAAATTACCATGTTGTCTTCCACAGGTGAAACCGAAGTTTCATCTGATGTTGTTACAAAGAAATGCAATGAATCAGGTGTGTGTTCTGAACTTGTTGATTTCATGTTAGATTTTGATAACACTGAAACTGATGTCTGCAATGATTCTGTCAAAGAAAATGAAATAATAAAACACAGTCCAAACTTGGTGGATAATCACCTACTCTTGGAGAATGAACTGGATCAAGAGTTGACACAAGACAAGGTGTTATTTCATGATAATATTGCTGAAACTGCTACTTTGGGTGGTGTGAAAGAAACTGAATTTCATAAAGGTCACTTAACTGTGACTTGGGAGGATGTAAAATCTGGCAAAGAAGGCCTGAAAGATGACAGGCCAGAATCTCTCTACACAGTAGGAAGTAATGATACTGGATACCACGAAGATGGTGATTTTGATACACAAAGTGATATTGGAACCCTGGAAACAATGGCTTTTTCTGAGGATGGATTAAAAAGATTTTCAAGTGTTAGTCGAGATAGTTGTGTTGTAGCAGAGGAAGTTGAACCAGAAAAGCTACCAGAAAGTGCAAGTACATCAGGATATTCTACTGGTTTAAGTGATGTTGGAGCATCAGAAAGAATTGATGTTAGCAATGAATATGGTCATGATAATGTTAACAATGAATGTAGTCACACTAACACTGACACAGTAATTTCTCCAGTAGTTGCTAATAATTGTAATTTAATTTCTAAAAATATAGAGTTACTATCAAATACAGAAATTGTGTCAGATGCTCAGGATGATTTAAAAATGGACTGTACACAAGAACAGAGCTCTGATAAAATTATTTTAAATGCTTCCCAGAGTGAAGAAACTAGTAATAATATATCAGAACCACAAAATGTATTAACACAATTAACTGAAAATAAGTTATGTCAAAAGCAAAATGATCGTTTAGATAGTTCATTAATGACTGAACAAGACAGGGAAATATTTAAAGATGCAGATGAGAAAATGGAGGATATAAATACAAATAATGAAACAAAAGAAGATAGTGAAATCACAGAGAGTAATGCGATTGGATTGCAAGAAGACAAATTAGAGAAAAATTCTAGAACAATAAAGGAAAGTCCTTCTGGACTATTTTCTAAGAGTAAATCTCAGAAAGCTATTAAAGGAAAACAAGACACACACAAAAAAAATAAAAAAGACAGTGCAGATGAAAAAATGAAACACAAGGAACAAACTGATAATAAAAAGAGCAATGGAAAACCACCCAAGAAGAATGTAATGTCTAAAATCAAAGCTATAATTGAAGCCACATCCTGTAAAACAATAAGTCGAAATAAATCTGATAGTGAAGAGCCAAAAAAGATAGCTCTGCCTAAAAAGAGTAGATGGGAGGCTGTGACATCTAAAATTGCAGCTAGTTTAGCAGAGGAAAAGATGAAACCAAAAACAAAAAAAGAAATTAGAAGCCGAATTGATACAAACTTAGTTGGTAACAGACAGGTGATTGTAAAGAGATCACCGAAACTTGATTCAAGACCATTTTGTTCTGCAGGAAGTGATAGTGGATTGATATGCATGTCACCTAATTCAAAAAACTGGAAAAATAGTATGGATCACCAAAGGTAGTAGATTTGTTTTCTGCATTGAATATAAATATATACAATAGCATACCTACCTACATATGTATTTAATTATTATTATCATTATCATCAGACCTCCATGGAATTAAAGACTCAGTGGAAGGTCCCTCTGTCACACATACAACTCATCATACCATGCCCTAAATATACTTACATTCTCTTCAGTCACCATACTCCTGGGTAATGCATTCCAATCATTGGTTCTCACTGCCTTATTCATACCCTAGTTATGCAGCTTCCAGGGATGACATCTTGTTCCTCCCCCCCCCCCACACCACCTTTTGCCATTCTGTGAAAAATCTTTCCATCTTTCCACATTAATCCGACAAAAATCCCTTAAGCAACCTGTAGTCTCTATCATATCCTCTCTCCTCCTCCTATCCACTAGACTGCAAACTGCATTTTCTTAATCTTTCTTCATACTTAACATTCCAGAAACCACCTTAGTCAATTGCCTTTTGATCTCTTATGACTTTAACCAATATATCCTTATTGGTTGTATACTCTGTATCCCATCTTTGTTTTCCAAAATTTAAAACCTTACACTTTCCAACATTGAACTGGCAATCCCACTCCTCTGCCCATTCACTCAGTCTATTCAAGTATTCTTGTAAAGTGTGTATGTGTTTTCTGAATGACATCTGTTCTACTCCTTATAGTTTTATTTGCATCATCTGTAAACTGAATATCCCCATTCAAACCTTTCTCAATATCATTAACATACAAGTTAAACTGCTGTGGCCCTAAAAGAAATCCTTGATAAACACTGCTGGTTGCTTTCCTCTTCCAGGATATTGTTCCTCCATACACAACTTGCTGATACCTGTCAATCTCCAATCCAGTGCTGTAACCTAATATCTAACCCCATCTATTCTAGTTTAACTGTTAACTTATCATGTGGCAATCTATCAAAAGCCTTTGTAAAATCTAACTATACTACTATGTATTCACCTTCCTTGTACAATGTACATGTCATCTTATTGTAATAATTAAGTAGATTACTCAAGCATGACCTTCTTTTAGCAAACCATGCTTTCCATCAAAGAGAACACTTGTTGTCAAACCCTCATATACCTCCTGTTCACTCACAGTTAGTCTCTCCTCCTTCCCCTCCTCTTCTACTGCTCTCAAACTCTGCATGATATCACATTTATAAGGATGAAATAACTTGTAAATGTGATAAACTTCTGTTCATACGACACTTTTGCTATTCTTAACATCCTTCTCTAACTGTTCTTTGTACTCCTTATGAAACTAATTATTACCACTCATCTTATGCTACCTTCATAATGTCTTCTTTCTTCAGACTGCATAATTAATCTTGGCATTCATCCATTTTAAACCTGCCTTCTTCAGCTTCCTAACCCTGGGAATAAATTTAGACATTCAAGAACTATCTAGCTTCTGCTAGATAGTTTTTGAATTAGCACTTAAGCAGCATTGATCTCCTTTCCACCCAATTCCTCATTTTTTCCATCCATGATACAGCTGCAAGCTTTCCTTGAGCTCTTCTTAATCACCAGCCTTGTAGTTCACACATATATCATTTTCTCACAGAAATCCTCATAGCTGACAATCACCCAGGTTATTACCAAATTCATGGTCACTATAACCAATTATTCAGTACACATACCTAAACCAATACATGTATACCAATAGTTATCATGCACATGATATTTTAAAATTAGGTGCACATTTCATTAAAAAATATTTTATTGTGTAAAATAAAGAAATTATTATTACTTGACACCTCCAGTGAGTCCAAAAACTCATCGAGGGAGGGCATGTACTCTGTAACTATCTATCTCCACCAACCACAATCTACAATGAACCACTACCACTAATATTTTTACAGATAATCACAAACATTCAAGCCCACAGCGGGATTCGAACCCGCAGCCCTTTGGCTAGAAAGTGGATACACTAACCACTCGGCCAACCAGCCCGGCGATTGATATTTGATATTAAATTATCATCATCATTAAATTCCTGCCATGTACCCTCAAGGGGTGTACAGGATATGATAGTACTACATAAAAAATTGACATCATTACTAACTTCCTATCTACAATTTTCCTCCAAATCAGTCCGTTACTTGTCAAGACTTCAACATTATCAGATCTTATATTTCTATCGTCTAAGGCACTTTGTACCATATCAATCCACCTATATCTTGGTCTTTCTCTGGGTTGTTTTCCTGCCAACCTGGCAGAGAGCACTTGTTTTGCTAATCTTTCCTCATCCATTCTACTTAAGTGACCATACCACCTGAGATTAGCTCTGCTAACGCATTCCTGGATGCCAACAATGTCAAGTTCTTTCCTAATATCCTTGTTTTTAATATGATATATTACCATCGATGCCATCTGTTGACGCCTCTAATCTTTCTCAGGACTCTCATATCTGCGGTCTGTAGTCTTTGGTCAAGTGTTTTACTTCTGACCAAGCTCTCAGATCCATAAGTTAAAACTGGTTTGAACACTGTCTTGTATACAGCTAATTTAGTGTTCCAACTTATTTCTCTCTTATTCCATATGAATTTATTCAGTTGACTTCCTACCATACCAGCTTTGTTGATTCTGTTGTCTATTTCTATATTTAATTTACTATCTTCACTAAAAATCGTGCCTGAGTAGCTGAAATGTTTTATTTGTTCCACAGGTTCTCCATTCACAACGCAGTTGACATTTTTAATGATTCTGCCTATTTTCATTGTCTTTTTATTGCTGACCTTCATACCATATCTATTACAACAGTTATTCAATTTAGTCAGGGGAATCTTGCAAACTTGTAGCGGATTTATTTAGAAGTATAACATCATCTGCATAAAGCAAAGAGCTGACATTAACATCTCCAGTTTTGATATCAGGTTTAATACCACTTTCCTTCATAATGTGATCCATGTAGATAATGAATAACAGAGGGGATAATGGACATCCTTGTCTCACACCAGATTTAACAACCAACCATCTTCCTGTACTTCCTTCAATTCTAACTGCTGACTTACAACTCAAATAAAGACTAAGTATTGCTTAATATAATGCCCCCATTGACACCATATAACTGTAGCATATTGAATAGCTTTTCTCTTGGCACCTTGTCATATGCCTTTTCCAGATCGACAAAATTTAAATACAGATCTTTGTTATATTCCCATGATTTCTCAACTATTTGTCGTAAAGTGAGGATCTGATCCTGACAGCCTCTATTTGGCCTGAATCCAGCTTCTTCTTCACCATGCTTTTCTTCCACAACTCTTCTCAACTGTTTCTCAAGTATACTTGCATATATCTTACCAGGAACACACAGTAGGGAAATACCTCTGTAATTCTCTCATTCAGTTTTATTTCCCTTTTTATATATGGGTACTATTAGAGCTCTACTCCAATCATCGGGAATTCGTCCCTCTGTCCAGGCTTTCTGAACTATGCAGTGCAGCCACTGTAAGACTTTTATACCACCATACTTCATCATTTCTGATCAAATATCGTTTACTCCTGCTGCCTTTCCACATTTCAAGCCTTTGATGGGTTTTTCTACTTCAATTAAGGATATGTATTCCTGACTGCATGCCTGGTCAGTGTTTTTTATCACTGTGCTGTCAACACTGCTTGTTTCATTTAGCAGTTTTTCAAAGTAATTACTCTGTAATAAAAAGTAATACAAATAATTACTGTTCTTGCCAAAGTCCTCCCATTACTTTTGTTTAGCTAGTTTTACACAGTGTTTCACTTTCTTACATTTGTCTCTGTATTCTCTAAGAGCACAAGCTGGCTTATTTGCCAGGAACTTTGATATGCTTTCTTCTTTTCCTTCATTGCCTCTTTAACTTCCTGTGTCCACCATGGAGTTCTAATTTTTCTATCCTTGCAGAAAACTTAACCACACATGCCTCTCTACCTGAATCAATCAGGGTTTTCTTCAAGGCTTGCCACTGAATCTCCAAGGTTTGGTTCCTGTTCTCAAACTCTTTTCATTTTTTCTTCAGTAATCTTTCAGTGTTTTATTCTACAGTTCACATCTGAGAGATGCTCAACTTTTATTCGCTTTAAAACTTTCTTACATGTTATTCTTTTCAATATGAAATTCAATTTTATCCTGCTCAAGACTAAATAGTGATAACTTCCAATTTCAAATCCTCTGTACACTCTGGTGTCCTGCACCAGGGAGAAAACATCACTATCAATAATAACATAGTCAATGAGACTTTTCTTATTCCTTGCCTCTTCTCTCCATGTGAATTTGTGCACATTTTTATGTTGGAACATGGTGTTAGTAATAACCAATCCATGTCCTGAGCAGAAATCCAACAGGTATTTGCCATTATTATTAGCTTTGCTCTTTTCTCCAAATTTTCCCAAAATATGTTTGTGTGTCTGACAATCATTTCCTACTCTGCTATTTAGATCCCCAACAAGGACCAACTTTTCCTTTTTCATTATGTCAGTTGCGTTTTCTAAAGCCTCAAAAAATTCCTCTGCTTCTACCTTAGTAGAACCTTCTGTGGGGGCCATAGATACAAATAAGTCTCATTGTCCAGTTCCCCATTCTGATATTTGCCCACATTACTCTACTTGAGACTGCCTGCCATTCAAGAAGATTAGCCTCGTATTTTGTGTTGAATACTATGACTACACCTTCTTTTCCTTGATTGTCATTGCCTAAATATAACATTTTGTATTTATTGCTCAGAAAGATCTCACCAGTTTTTGTCTTTTTTGTTTCAGTCACCCCTATTATGTCGATCTGGTACTTATCTAATTCTTCTGCTAGCTCCATTTCTTTGCCATTCAGGCTTCTTATGTTGATAGTACCGATCTTTAACTCTGGTGATGTTGAGTTAGGGTGTGCTTTCAGATTTGTTCCAGTAGCTGACTTTTCGCGGTTCGCCCTGGTTCCCTGGCGAAAACAACGGTGGCCTTATTTAACCAGGTGATGCCCCAGCCGGCATGAAATTTTGTCATGTTGTACCATTATTTTTTATTTGGTTTAACCAATAAGAATACAATTTGGTCAGCTAAATCCCAAATTGCCGATATCAAATTATTGATATTTTATTTGTTGGTACCACTAAATATGTGTTTTTCACATGACATGCTAGACCTGATAATATAGTCTCAGTGTTCATGTTACTTATGAATCAGACCATAACAAAATGGTGCACACTAATTTGACCTGCATGCAACATAAATCAGTTTCTAATTGGTACTGTAAATGTAAGAATGTGCATGCTATACAAAGATGGAGAAGTGTATTTAGAATTTACAACTTTTTTGTTTTCATTTCTTAATGAAGGATTGCAAAGCTTATAGTTACGTCAATGCAATGTGGACAAAAACAGCTGTCTTGTACAACTAAAACTGTACAAGAATTCTGTGGGCCTCAATAACTAGCTGATATGCAAAAATGAAGGGGCATGACAGAAGTATATAAGTTTTTATTATTATTATTATGTGACACCTCCAGGGAGTCCAAAGACTCATCGAGGGAGAGTGTGCCAACAGCATCGAACAATTGGGCTCCTTCCAACTACTAACTGCTCTCAAACTTGCTTAACTTTTTGCATGAGCCATTAGTAGCAGAGGCTGTACCAATCGACCAACCTTTGCTGGCATTCAAGGGATTTTATGGGATTGACACATGGCAGGAAGAGGGAGAATAAGGGATCATCCCTGGAAATTGTATAAAAGTGTGGTTAGCAAGGTTATTAGAATTAGATTTTTGGCTTAGAGGGTGGTGAATGGATGGAATGTGTTGCCACAGTATCTATCATACCTCTCCTTAAACTTATTTACTTTATCAGTAAATGAGTTTAAAGAAAGGTATGATAGATATTATGTGAATAATGGTTAGTGTATATAATGGTGTCTCCTACAATGAGTCTTCTGATTTCATGACAATACCCATCTAATAATAATAAATTCATAATAAGTTTGAAGCTAATAGTAATTGTTTAGTTGTCCAATGTCATTAATAGTGCTCAATGTTGCAGATGAACACTTTGAACATTTGAGATAATAAATCACGTTAAACCATTGTTCTGGCATATTCCACAAATGTTTTCTTTATTTTCAAATAAAATATTTTAAAATGAATTGCATGTGTATTTCTTGAGACATCATGTATATAATTCAGACAGTCTGGTTGGCCAGGTGGATAGCATTGGTACAATCCAGTCAGCAGACTGTGAGTTTGAATTCCACAATAAGCAGGAATGTTTGTGAATGTCTTTAGATGGAAGATGATTTTTTTTTTTGTCCAGTTTGAGACTACTACTCTGTTTATTGAAGGGCTGAAATAACTGGAAAAAAGTAAAATTTTTAGTCTCCAGACCAGGAACCAGATTATCTAACTTTTGTTCACCTACAGTATAAGTTTACTACTTCATGAATAGGATTTGCATACTTTTTTTTAAAAACATTAAAAAAATCATCATTTTTATTATAAAATACATATTGCACTTATAGTATATGCTGCTACTTTTGCTGTTATGTACTGCTAAACGTTGTGAATATTTGATACAGCTAATCATCTTTTCTGCATCATGCCTTCTCTGTATTGCTAAAACCACTCTCTATTGTTCCACTAGCCAAGCACCCCTCAGGCATACCACTCTCCATACCCTTAATCATAGAATCACCATATATTTTACTACTCATAATCTCATTCAAGTCGAAACAAGCATCACTCATGGCCTCATTTTCTATGCTATTAAGAATGACTCTCCCAGTTTCATTATTCAGTGATCTTTTATTTACTCCCTCACTCTCACGACATCTCCTTTCTTCTGAACCTCTCGTGCTTTCATTCTATTGACTCCCAATCACTCCCATACTATTTATTACTTCATAAATTACTTCACAAAAAGAGTTGAGTATGTGAATGTGTGTAGTATGCCTAAGCGAGTAGGAAAGACCACGAATCAGAATGGGATAGTTAGTATAAGGCATCAAAATAGGGATGGGACAAATGGAAATGAATGGACATCAGAACTGGTGGGGATTGTAGACACAACTGACATGGAAGATGAAAAAAAAAATGTTGAAAGGGATTTGTGGAAGTTATTGTTAAAGGTGAAGAATCATACTGTAGTTGAAAAAGGTGGTTTGTCATTATGCCTGTAGTGATAATAGTAACTTGACAAAGAAAGCAGAAGTAGTGAATGGTGTGATAGCTGAGTTCTTAGACAAAGTGTGAGCAGTTTGTGAATGTGTTGAAATGCATTTGAAAGGAAGTTTGAATGGTTAAGGTTGATGGACTGCAGTTACATTTGAATGGGATATGGCATTAAGCAGGAGAGTGACCTCTATTTAATGTGTGTGTGAGAGAGAGAGAGAGTGAACACAGAAGGAAGATAGTGTTGCTAAGGGTAAAAGAGCTTGAGAAACAGAAATAGATTGCTGAAGACAGATACAAACAAGAATGAGATTTGTGTTGTATCTCACTCTTCGGGACTTTCTCTTCGGAACACCTTTTTTAGCCATTGGCTACAGCCCATATAAAAGAGATAAAACATTACATGCACTCCCGGCGCTAGTGTTCTTGGTGAATGTGGCGGTTGTGTTTAGTTAGTCTAGAAAAAGTGTTTTTAAATTTAAATAGTGTGGCTTTTTGTCTCAAATTGTGCTGCAGTGTGCATCAATTAGATACAAGTGTCCTTCAGTGGTGTTATTGTTTGGAACTGTGTTGTATATATTGTGTTTTTACTGCCATTTGTTTCACTACTTCAGTGTGTAAAGATGGCATCCAACAAGAAACATACGTCAGCGGCACGCAGGACTTCTACTTCTACATGAAAGGCTAGCTCAGCGTTAGATTTTTCGCAATGGATGCATTGCAGAAACTGCTACATGTATGCACCGAAGAATATGAAGGATCTGTGGTTGGTCTGGCTAAATGAGAAGAACAAAAATGTCGACGTATGTGAGAAGTGTCGGGATAGGCTGGAGCGTTTAGGAATGGAAGCTGACATTGGGACCATAGCGGAAGAACTTCGGTGAGAGTTCATGAAAATGAAAAATGACCTTCATCTTCTGCATGAGGAATTGGAAGTGCTAAGTAACGAGATACTGGAAGTTAAAACTGAGTTTAATGTGTTAAACAGAGAAATTAAGACTATAGAGATTACTTTAGCTAAAGTAACTAGAAGAGGATTATGTATGGGTGAGTCTTTGGTGAATGATGCAGTAATAAATAGTATGGGAGTGATTGGGAGTCAACAAAATAAAACCACAGGTGGCCTAGAAGAAACGAGATGTCATGAGAGTGGGGGGGGTAAGTAATGGAGCGTTGAGTAATGAAACTGGGAGAGTCATGCTGAATAGCGCAGAAAATGAGTCCATGAGTGATGCTTGTGTGGACTTGAATGAAGTTAAGAGTGGTAAGATATATGGTGATTCTATGATTAAGGGTATGGAGAGTGGTATGCATGAGGAGTGCTTGGCTGGTGGGACAATAGAAAGAGTGGCTTTAGCAATAAAGAGAGGGCATGAAGCAGACAAGATGATAGTTATGGCGGGTACAAATGACCTGAGTGGTGGTATAAATCGGGTAGGAAAAGATTTAAGAACATTGCTATATATTGTGAAGAGGAAAAGTGTCAATGGGAGGATAGTGTGTGCTGCCTCGTTTTGACAATTACGAGTTAAGTAGACGAGCGATGATAATGAATGATATGATTGCAAGAATGTGCAAAAAGAGAGGTCTGGAATTTGTTGATGTTTGGAGTGTGTTTGAAGAAAAAAGACAGTTGTATGCTACAGATGGACTGCAGCTGAACATGGAAGGACATAAGCAATTGAAGAAGTTACTGTTTTCTGAACAAGTTGAAGTAATTGGGCAGGGAAACTAATATTAAAAAGGTTGAGTGTAAGAGAGAGAAACTTTAGCACTGATTGTATATTTATTGATCCTTATATGCAGAATAAATTGCAGAAGAGAGGGGATAAAAAATCGGCATGGGAATACTGAAATTTGTGACATATATCAGTTCTAAAACCGATACAAGATCTAGAGGGAATCTGCAATTTTTGTATACCAATGCAAGAAGCATTCGAAATAAGAGAGAAGAATTTTTGGCATTAGTCAGTGCAATCTCACCAAAAGTTGTAGACATTAGTGAAACTTGTCTGTCAGCAGAAGATGTGGTCACTGGAATTGAATGTGATGGGTACAGTATTTTCAGGGAGGACAGAGAAGATAGAACAGGGGGAGGAGTACTGTTGATGATAGCTGATGTGTTGCAGCCAAAGAAAGTAGTAAATCAAGATGATAGACATCTGCATAAGAGTTCATTTGAGGCGTTCTGGTTCAAAATAGTGACCAATGCAACCAAATATACAGTTGGATGCTGCTATAGGCCAGGGAGTACAGGGGGAGATATTGAATTCATGCATCAGCAAATTAGTGCAATGAGTGCAGGTTTAATGATTATTATGGGGGATTTTTATTACGGTGATATCAGTTGGAAGGAGGAAATATCATGTAGCAAAAAGGAAATGGAGTTCATACATCTTCTACGAGATAATTACTTGAAACAGCACATAACTGAGGGGATACGTGGTGTGAGAGTGTTGGACCTGGTTATTGGTTCAGAGGTTATATGCATAAGCAAAGTGTCCTCGTTACCTCCTGTTGGTGAAAGCGATCATGTGGTATTGACTTGGGAGGTTGCAATATCTGTGGATTTTTCTGTTAAGAAGGGGTATATATGGAACTACAGGTTAGGAGGTTAGGCAATTATAACAAGCTTCGGTATGAGCTTGCAGCCATCCTATGGCAGAACATATTGCAGGGGAAAGATGTTAGCAGTGCATGGGATAAAATCAGTGTGTATCTAAGGAAAGCAATATCAGATTGTGTCCCCATGGTCAGGAAGTCAAACAAGGCAGGCATTAGATGGATGAGCAGTAGTATCAAGCTTGATCTGCAAAAAAAGAAAATGTTATGGAGAATTTACAAGGAGAAAGTTGATCAGTATACCCCCAAACTAGGAAAGGTTACCAGCATAGTAAGAAAAGCTAAATCAGATTATGAGATGACCTTAGCCAAAGAGATCAAGGGTAATCCCAAAGAGTTCTTCCACTTTGTAGCAAGTAAAAGATAGAATGACTTCAGAAGGATAACTTTAGTGGGTGCTGATGGTATTGGGGTGACAAAATAAGATGTAATAGTCGAGTTACTGAGTGATCACTTTTCAAATGTCTATCACCCAAGTGAGGATATCTGTGCATGTAGCAATAACTATTGTGAGAATTGAAGCTAAAGAATCAGAGGTATTTAATATATTGCAAAATTTAAATGCAAACACTGCTGTAGGCTTAGATGGAATATCAGCCCGGGTGTTGCGTGAATGTGCAAATGAATTGTCAAACCCCTCTTACTTGGATATTTAATTTAAGTTTGAACTCTGGTATGGTCCCTAGGGAGTGGAAGGAAGGCAAATTTGTTCCTTTGCATAAAGGTGGCTCTAAAACTGCGGTAGTTAATTACAGACCAATCACCATCTCAGGAGTAGTGGTAAAAGTATTGGAAAAGTTGGTTAAAGGCAAAATTCAAGAATGGGTGGATCAGGATATGATACTCTATAGAGGCTAACATGATTTTGTTAAAGGTAGATCCTGCCTTAGCAATCTATTAACTTTTCATAATAGAATGACATCTGAGTTGGACAAAGGAACTGGCTACACAGTGGTACTTCTGGATTTTGCTAAGGCTTTTGACAGGATACCCCATGGAACACTGTTACGCAAATTGGAGCAGATGGGAATGGATACTAAATTGGTGATATGGATAGGAGAATGGCTCAAGGAGAGATACCAGAAGGTGGTGTATGGAGGAGCCGAGTTCAGGATGAGGCAGGTGACCAGTGGTGTGCCTCAGGGCTCTGTGCTTGGGCCGTTGTTGTTTAATTTGTATATAAATGATATAGGAAATGGCTTACAGGGAGATATTCAGTTGTTTGCTGATGATGCAAAGTTGGGTAGGGCAATAAGAAATCAAGCTGATGTTGAAAGTTTGCAGGATGATTTTAATAAGCTGGTAGAATGGGCAAAAGATAATGGATGTCAGTTCAATGTGGAAAAGTGTAAAGTCGTGCATTTTGGGATTAAAAGATTACCAGCTGTGTACTTCATTGATGGAACAGTACTCCAAGAGATTGATGAGGCTAGGGACTTAGGGGTGTTGGTAGATAGGGAGATGAAGTTCAGAGGACACATTGCTAAGGTGTCCAAGATTGCACATAGGATTACTTGGTTGTTGAGGAACACACTGACATCCAGAGATAAAGAGGTTATTATTCCCCTTTATAAAGCATTGATACTTCCACATTTGGATTACTGTGCTCAGGTCTGGTCACCTGAATTCCTTGTAGATGAGGAGGTTGTGGAGAGGGTTCAGAGAAGAGTGACCAAGTTGGTGAGTGATGTAAAAAATGCTCCCTACATTGATAGATTGAGAGCTTGTGGATTGCAGAGGTTGGTTGATAGGTGGAGAAGAGGGGATATAATGGAAACATTTAAATTACTGAAAGGTTTTTAAAGGATTGATGCAGGGGAAATGTTTCAGCTGTGTGATAGTGATGGAAGAACAAGAGGTCATCCCTGGAAATTAAAGAAGAGTGTGGTTAACAAGGGTGTCAGAACAAGGTTTTTTGCCTGGAGGGTGGTGAATGAGTGGAATTCATTGCCAGACTTAGTTGTGAGCTCTTCATCTGTAAATGAATTTAAGAAGAGATATGACGGATAATTGTTTTGCTAGTTTGGGTCTCCCACGATGAGTCTACTGACTCCATGGAGATACCCATAATAATATACGCAACACGCAGGATCACAGCAAAACCATTCCCATTCCATACGTTAAGGGTACATCAGAAAAAAATATCCAAAGTTCTTTGTAAATATGATCTCCATACCACTTTCAAACCTTTCATTCAACTAGTTACTTTTGTACATTCTCCTAAAAATTTACTGCATTCTCTTGAACATCCAAGAGTGCATAAATTCTTTGTGCCTGCAAGTTAGTCTATTTTTGAGAGACTGGTAGATCAGCTAACATATGCCTTGAAGAACATAAAAATTACATCCAAGATCATCTGTATAGCAAGTTGAGATTGTCAGACCATGCTCTGGATATTCCTCCATATAGGATCAAATGGAGAAAAACATCTTTATTACATAGAAGTCATTACAGGTCCGAGAAGATATTCTTAGAATCAGCATCAACTATGAAGAACTCTCCCAACCTTAACAAGTATGGTTGCATTAATTTACTAAAGATCTGGGAGGCTATAATTTTAACACCTAATGGCCATACTCCTCTGAATTATGGAGTATGAATCCTTATGCTAGGTGTCAGTTACAATTTAAATTGTTTCTACAATTACTTGGTTTAGTGCTGTCTATCTGTCACAATTATCATTGTGTTTTGATGATGCTGGGTAGAAAACCAGTGAAATATTAGTGAGTTTAATAAATGTTTTTTTCCTCTTAATGTTTAGTTATGCTGTTAGGTTTTATTATGGATAATGAACAATATCTAAACTTTTCTTTATGTATACATATTTGGTCACCTAGTTTCCATTGTAATGCTGAACGTCCAGAGAAGGGAAAAGAGACAAGTGACTAAGATTCAGAGTACTGAATCTTAGTTTAGATCTCCCTGCATCCCAGTGACAATGATATTATCATTGGGTTGCAGGGAGATATTCAGTTATTTGCAGATGATGTGAAGATTGGAAGGATTATTAGTCATAGTGCCAACAGGAGGATATAAACAAACTGGACAGATAGCAAGTGAATGGGAATATCAATTTAATGCATTTAAATGTAAATTCTTGAAATTTGGGATTCACCGATGGGACACTGTCCACTCGATTAGTGGGTCTATATTGGAGGAAGTGGAGGAGGCAAGGGACCTTCAGGTGATAGTCAGTAAAAATCTGACATTTAGGAAACATTGTAAAGGTGGTGAATGTAACCTGGAGAATTGTTGCAATACTAAGAAAGACTTTGACAAGTAGAGATAATGATTATTCTTCTTAGATCTGGTCACCATCATTTGCAGAGGATAAATTAACCTTGGAGAAGGTATATGGATAACTAAACTGATATCAGGACTCTCAAATGTTAGTTATGAGGATAGACTGAGGGCATGCAAACTATAGAGTGTGGTGGAGAGAAGTTGGAGTGACATGATTGAGACATTTAAACAGTTGAGAGATATTTACGAGATTGACAGTGGGGAGATTTTTTTTTCTTTTTTCATATAGTAGAACAAGGGAAGAACTAGGACAAGAAGCTTTTCCAGAAGTTGCAAAAGGAAGCAGTGAGTAGGAGACTGAGAAGTGGCTTTTATGTATGGAAGTTGGTTGGACCATGGAACTCATTGTCTGATAAGACTGGTGAATGGGTTTAAGGAGTGGTATGATAGATTTGGCATTGTCAAAGATGGGCCTCTTGCGATAAGCCTTTAATTCCATGGAAGTTTGGAATCGTAATAACAAGAAGAATACTTGATAATTTTTTTGAAATCTTGCCATACCTCTCTGTGATATGCCTTCATGTTCCACCAGTTCTTCATATTCAATTGTTTAAGAAACATTGCTTTATTGCATATATGCATTTTAAGATTGAAATTTACTTGTTTTTTTAGTTGTGATTTTTGATGATATAGCAAAATAAATACTATAGGTTGTTACTTGAACAAATTATGAGTTCTTTTATATATATTATGCTTGTCAAGTTATTTAACTATTTAGCTATTTAATAATTGATAATAAAATTGTCTTTCTTGTAAGAGATGGTACACAGAATATCATTAGCTGATCCTGTTTCTTTTTCTTCAATATCTGCAGTGATATATCTGGAAGGAATTCTACTTTTGGAGATAGTGTTGATGGACGCCATGATGTTTGTTTTGATCATTACCAGAGAAGCTCCAAAAGTACAGGTAGCTATATTAGAGGTCATGGTAATTTAACTAATCAAAATTTATTGAAAAGTTTTTTTGCTTATTCAAATAGATGTTCATTCATTTAACTATGTACTTGTTTCAGGTATTCATTTACAAATCTTGTGTTAAAATATAAGCATTTATTATTCCTATTATTATCACCATCATACTTTCCAAGAGTTGCAATACTAATCTTTTCAGCAAGTGTATCATTATCTAAATACAATGTTCATTTCCACACTTAACACTGTCAGTCTTGTACAAACTTCTCACCATATTATACTGTATCATATTTCACCTTTTCCTCCTATTTACCAGGTTCTCCAGATGCCATTCTTTGGATTTGTCTTATCTCCAATGTTCTAGAAATCCAATACCCATCCTAGTCACTATTTTCTGTGACTATTCCAGAATCTCTTCTTCACCTAAAAAAAACAGACAATCCAGTCAGGCACATGTGACTACATCATGGCTTTTTACAGTGGGAACATTTACCTTCTTATTTCTACTTGCCATTGTCATATTGCTTTTATCCATTATGTTATCCTGTCACACAATTTTTGCCATGGGTACCCTACACTTTAGCACCTTGTCTACCTGTCCACCTTGCACAAGAAATTGAATTGAGGACATCTCTTCTCTGTTTCCTTCAGTTTATTCTGATCAGTCAAATAAACAGCATTTCACCTTTCTTTCCAAACTAGTAATGTCTTCTGCTTAACACTACTGAAATTATTTTCCACTCAACCTGCCAATACAAACAGTCCATTCGTTGTCTCTTATTGAACTACATTGCCTTCACTCGCATTGCTCTTTTCTCAGCTTTGCATCATCCTCAGACTAAACTGCATATCTCTCATTAAACTTCTCCCACTACTACTAATGTGTAAATTAAATAGTAGCCATAAAATAGAACCCTAACACAGAACACATCACTAGTCAATTTCCTTTTTTGGGACACTATTCAACTCATGCACAAATTACTGCCATATGGCTCACTTATCTCTTATTCAACCTGGTGACCTCAATATAAACACCAACATGACATACCACAGTCTGTCAAAAGCCTATGCAAAAGCTATATATATCATTGTATATGCATTCCTCTTTTTCACTCATCACTCTGCCATCCTGTTGTAGTGTGCAAGTAAATGGCTAAACCCATGATTTTCCTTAACAACTCCATTCTGAGCCACTGGCAAATCCTAGTGATTGCCAATCTTTGAATATCCATCAGTGCTACTCCAGACACAAATCAGCCTGGAATTTTAAGTCCCTTCCTTCCCCCACCCCTTTTCTTTTGTGCAGTGATAATATTTTATCTTTTAGCCACTCTTTTGAGGCTATGGATTAGATCAGTGCTTCCCAAACTTTTGGATGTCAGGGCCCCCTTTGCAAAAATTAAAATATTTCACGGCCCCCCCCTCGAAAAAAAATCGTAATAGAGAGATATATTATTATAATATTTATTGTATTTATATTCAATACAAAACATACACAGCAAATATTGCAAAAATCAAATGCATATATTACATTTTTTGCTTCTTACCGTTTGGTTCTGAAGACGATGTGGGCTGTTCTGGTAAAATATGAAATACTGTCCTTTTTTTTTTTTGAGTCTGTTTCTGCTTCTTCTGGTTGTTCGCAGGAATTTTTTTTATTTTATTTTTTATCAGCCACTTATCCATCTCAGGGTTAAATTTTTTAACGTAGAATAGATCAAATAATATCACCACTTACCGATACTGACACACCACAGACTAACAACATGAAATTAGTGAATATTACCTGAATAAGGGAATCCCCGGACCAGGAACATGCTTCTCTTTTGTGACTTTTCTCCCTGTACGGTAATTAAGCCTAACGCGAAACAGACAGCAAAGGCAGATTATTAAAACGTGCATATGATTGGTGTGATATTAACAAAAGATCGCGCAACCGAAAGATAAAAGCATAGCTGACAATTGAGTTGAAATGCTAACTCTCTTTAACCGAATTCCATATGTGAAACTGCCATAACATTCATTATATATATGTATTACTTAGTTTTAACACTTTTACGAATTTTAACACGTTCGGTTGAATTTTATTGCTGCCTTGCAACATCGAACTCACACACATCTAATTAATAACAATAGTTTTTAGTTAGATGCTGTGTTTGCCCATGCAACATATGGTTTTGTTTTAGTCTATACAGCATAGTTTCTGTATGAGGGGACATGTGACTCATTAATTAGTGTGTTTTTATCCCAGTTGTCTCTAATTGCACTATTTGTTGAGAAATATATTACACAGACTCCTCATACCTTATTCACTGGCATAATAAAAGTACTTGTTTTTATTGCCTCTGCAGTATAGTGTCTATTAGGGAGGGGTGTTGTTTACCACTGCAAGAGAGTTACTATCTCCCCACATGAACTTGTTTAAGCTTTTTTTCTTTCATGTGTGAAGTATATGCGAAACTTTTATTGGTAACAGAAAACTAGCTCGGATGATAGTGATAATATAAAACAAGTTTTGATATGTATATATAAAGTCAATATCAACAGTCCCTGATTACGAACGCGTGATGAAACGGACAGGAAGATTTGGAGCTTCCCTGGAGAGCATTCGAAGTAAATACAATTAACCACTGCTTTGAAATGAAACATATGAATAAGCAATATTTACTAATGTTCATTAAGCGCCGAAATACGCAGGAAGCAAAGTTTGTGAATTTTCCATTAAAATATAAAAAATAACAAAAAATAAATAATAAATAATAAAAGTTAAAAACGTTATTTTTAAAATAAAAAAAATCAGCTTAGTCTTAAAACATTTTAAATTTGTTTTCATTATTTCACGGCCCCCCTCAACAAAACCTACGGTCCCCAAGGGGGCCGCGGCCCACAGTTTGGGAAGAGCAGTTTTCATGGATTATCTAATCGATAATCCATGAAAACTGCTTTCCTTTAAGGGATCAAACATAGTACTTTTAACCACTTCAGTCCTTTAATAACCAGGGTGGTAGTCTCACAGCAAACAGTGAAATTTGTCTGATATGAGCAATGCAACCAAGTAGTCCCACAACTTTTCTTGTGAATGAGATTCATATAAACAAAAAAAAATTAATTAAATAAAACACAAAATAAATTAAATAAAAAAATAATTTAAGGGTCCCATTAAGTCTTTGGAACATTCCCCCTAAAATCCAATGGATGTGGTGCCAAACAATTAATGATATTAACTCTCCACCAGTTGATTTATATTATTGTTTCTCTGACACCTCCATGCATTTCAGGGACTCACTATGGGAAGCCCATACTACCTGTTACTTCTCCTTGAACTTATTCACCAATGAAGCACTCACAACTGCCTCTGGCAACATATTCCAGTCCTTCACCATCCTCCAAGCAAAAATTCTACTCCTAACATGCTTGCTAATCACACTGTTTTTACGCAGTTTCTAAGAGTGACTCCTTCACCATCCTCCTAGTGATTGCCAATCATTGTATTGAAAAAAGGTCAATCCTGTCAAATTCCTTTAATAACTTACATGATCATAACTCTTTCTTTTCTGCCCATCAAATAGCATTTGTAATCCACAGATCTTCTGTCCATCCTCATTCCATAGAATCACAATCTTAGTCACTTGCCTCTGGATCCACTCCACCCTCTTCATTCTCATGGAATCCAAGCAACCAGATCTGTGTGCAGTAGTTCAGATGTGGCCTTATTTAAAGTCTTATTAAGGAGAATAATAATCTCCTTATTCCTACTTGTCAGTGTTTTCTTCGTCAACCATATAATCTGATATGCTATTTTGGCCACCTTTGCAGCATAGTCTCTAAATTTCAACTCCCTGCCAATAACCACCCTCAAATCCCTGGCTTCATCCATTCCCTGCAGTTTCAGTTGCATTGATGTAGTAATACATAGTTTATGATCTCTTCATCCCGAAGTCTTTTACCTTATACTTGTTTATATTAAATTGATACCAGTTATCCTTTGCTCATTGTGCCAGTCAGTTTAAGAAATCACACAGATCTCCAAATCATCTTCATTGACTTTCACTTTTCCTATCTTTGCATCATCAGCAAACAAAAAAAATCATTTTCTATATCACTGATGTACAAAACAACAACAGACCAAGTACTGAACCTTGCAATACACCATCAATCACCCACCTTCTCCTGGATTTAATTCCCCATATACTCTTTACATCTATCCATCATCCATCCTCTTATTCAAGTCACCAATATTCGATTCCATTTTTGAATGTACACTATGTCCAAAAGATAAGGACAAACTACATTTTTACCTGTATATGAAAACATTTTTATGACTACAGGTCCTTGACCACTACCACCACTTGGTGGTAGCAGTCAAGGACCAAGTCACTGAAGAGATAAGGATGAAGATTAAAAACTATTCAAGCTATCTTGTGTTCTTAAGCTGTCTCTCATATCAAACTGGTGTAACTGAATTTAAATTACAAAAATGATGCAACTATGTTTTCAAATCATATCAGATTCACCCAGAAATAACTCTAAAGCATAACTGCAATATAGTCACATAAGGAATCTGTTTTTTGAGCTGGAAATGGCTGTTTCTGTGCACTCAATGCTCACAGTACCCTGTTCCTATTCCATTTGACCATTTAATCAAGAAGAGTAAGAAACCACAATTTTCTCTTCATAATTTTTCTAATATGGAATCAAATTGATTTTGTAGTGCTACTTTGTGTTAGTCATTGTGGACAATTCAAATATCCATTATGTGTTTAGGAATGATAGCCAAAATCGATTCAATTTCTTAAATGTATTTATATCTTTTAAATAAATTATGCTCGACAAGAAATTACCTTCTTGTTTTCATGTTTATTTTATCCAGCCATAAGAAAAAAAAAGTCTGCAGGTGATATATCTTCAGAATGTCTGAAATATCTGAGAAATATTTTCATATAAGTATACCATTACATAGTGTTATAGAATACTAGCTGAACATTATGGTGTATCCCATAAGGCACAGCATTATATGAAGGATCACTACTCAGACCAGTTTCAACTTTTATTGATGTCTCATCAGTGGGAGCTAGAGTATAATTTACATTCCTTTCTATCAAGAAACATACAACAACTATCTCTGATGTATTGTAATAATGTGGTATGCCATTTTGTTGCTTATATATGTCCCAAATAACCCAAATACAATAGATTTGGGTTATTTGGGACAAGTCTGAAAGAACAAAAACAAAATAAGAGTATAACAAGAATTTGGTTTGCTTATTTGGAACACAGTGGTGTTTAATTGGGCCTATCAGTAACCTCTACAACATGAAGTGTTAGAAAAATTGCATAATCTTGCTTCAAAAATTTGGTGCTGATGACATCTGCAATCCTAACAAAACAAAGCTATTTAATCGTGCCACATTGGATGGTTCCTTGTATTATAAACACTAGTGCTACACTGTTTTGATCAGTAAAAGTAATGAATTGTGTAACACTATTATGGTGTCCAAATATGTTAGGAACTGGTGAATGAAAGCTGTTAGTTATTGGAAAAAGAGCCAGCCTAGATACTTTAAACAGCTTAGAATGGAGAGTTTACTAGTTTGGTACAATGCAAACAAAAATGGATGGATAACATCTGAATGTTTTGAAAATTGAAAATGAGTTGGGACATGGAATTACAACGGAAATGGAGAAAATTTTACTGGTTCTTGACAGTTGCTAAGGGGTAATTGTGAGGAATAAGCAACAAAACTGTTTTGTGCTCATTGTGGTTTTTAGTATTCAGGCATAGATATGCCAAATATGGCTGATTGCTAGCCTGATTGGCCGAGTGGTTAGTATATCCGCTCTCCAGCCAAAAGGCTGTGGGTTTGAATCCTGCCATGGGCATGGATCTTTGTGATTGTCTGCGAAAATACTAGTGGTTCTGGTGGGCAGTAGATGGCATTGGTGTAGTTGCAGTTCGTTGTAGTTGGTGGATTGAGTGGTGGAGATAGAGAGTTGAAGAGTAGATGCACTCCCTTGATGAGTCTTTGGACTTCCTGGAGGTATCACATAATAATAACAGTTATTATTATTTAGGCCTCCATGGAGTCAAGAGACTCATTGTGGAAGGTCCTTCCTAGGAAACACAAAGTCTATCATACCACTCCTTGAACTCATTGATCTTTCTTGCTCTCTCCACTGTATCAGGCAGTGCATTCCATAGTTGAACCACTCTATCAGGCAATGCATTCCACTGTTCAACAACCCTCCACACAAAGAAACCACTCCTCACCCTCTTGCTCACAGCTTCCTTTCGTAACTTCCAGGAATGGGCCCTTGTCATCGCTCTTTCCCGCTGTTCCACCAAGTGAAAGAACTCTTCAGTGTCAACCCTGTAACTGCCTCTCAACAGTTTAAAAGTCTCAATCATATCACCTCTCCTTCTTCTATCCACCAAACTCTGCATTGCACATTCCCTCAGCTGATCCTCATAACTAACATTGTACAGTCCTGAAACCATCTTTGTTATTTTCCTCTGTACCCTTTCCACAGTTAATTTATCCCCTTCAAATCCTGGGGACCAAATTTGAGAAGAATAGTCTAAGTGTGGTCTGATCATGGTCTTATACAACAGAATGATAACTCTTTTATTGCAGCAATCCTCTGGGTTACTTTCACCACCTTTGCAATATGCTCCCTGAATTTCAGTTTTCTATCGATCATCATCCCCAGATCTCTTGTCTCCCCTACTTCCTCCAGTACAGCTCCTCCAATTGAGTAGTATGCAGCCTCCCATCAACGTATCCCAAACTTCAAGACTTTACATTTTGCTGCATTAAACTGATACCCCCATTCATTTGCCCATCTGTCTAGTTTATTCAAATCCTCTTGCAGGGCTGCCACATCTGCACTATTACTAATAGCTCTTCCCAGCTTCACATCATCTGCAATTGAAAGTATTCATTATTACTATTATAATAAAAACCTCCATGGAGTCAAAGGCTCATCGTGGGAGGTCCATTGTTATGCACACTTTATCATACAGCGCCTTAAATATATTCACTGTCTCTGCACTCACCACACTCTCAGGCAGTGCATTCCAATCACTCACCACTCTCCATGCAATAAACCTGCTCCTCACTCCCTTGCTCACACCCTCCTTATACAGCTTCCAGGGATGACCTCTTGTTCTCCTGCTATCCTCACCCATTCTGTGTTAAACCTCCCCCACATTAATCTGGTAATAACCTCTTAACAGCTTATATGTCTCAATCATATCTCCCTTCCTCCTTCTATCCACCAATTTCTGCAAATTGCATTTTGTCAATCTGTTTTCATACTCTACATTCCAGAGACCAGAAACCACCTTAGTCAATCGCCTCTGAACTTTTTCCAATGCATTTTCATCTTTTTGAAAACCAGGTGACCAGATCTGTGCACAGTAATCCATATGTGGCCTGATCAAAGCCTTATACAAAGGAACCATAACTTCCTTACTTCTATAAGTCAATGTCCTCCGCATCATTCCCATTATCCTCTGTGTTGTCTTCACAATTTTAGTAACATGTCCCCGAAATTTTAGGTCCTTGTCTACAATTACTCCAGATCACTCATCTCCTCTACCTCCTCCAAGATATTTCCACCTATTGTGTACTTTACATCCTATCTCTGCTTCCCAAATTTCAAAACCATACACTTTGAAACATTGAATTGACATCCCCACTCATTCACCCATTCAGCTAATGTATTCAAGTCCTCTTGCAAAGCTACAGCATCCACACTACTCCTGATAGCTCTCCCCAACTTTGCATCATCTGCAAACAACTGCATATCACCATTCAGACCTCTCCAAATATCATTTACATACAAATTAAACAGCAATGGACCCAAAAACAGACCCCTTGAGGTAAACCACTAGTAATCTTCCTTTTCTGGGATATCGCTCCTTCCTCGACAACTCGCTGATACCTATCAGACAGCCAATCTCCAATTCAGCGAACCAATCTATTGTTCAGCCCCATCCATTCCAATTTAATTACCAGCTTGTCATGTGGCAGTTTATTAAATGCCTTTGCAAAATCTAAATATACCACTGTATGTGCAACACCCTTATCCAACGCATTTGTCACTTTATTATAAAAAGCAAGCAGATTGCTAAAGCACGATCTTCCTTTAGTAAATCCATGCTGGCCACCAAAGAGTATTTTTCTGTTGTCAACCTAATTCTGAATCTTAGTCCTAACTAATTTCTCTAATACCTTGACCACAACTCCAGACACACAGACTGGTCTATAATTCAAAGCCTTACTCTTATCACTTCCCTTATGAATTGGAACAATTTTACCCTCTTTCCACTTCCTTGGAACTTGATCCAGTGAGAGACTCATGTTGAAAAGATATGCAAAAGCTGTTGTTAACTCTCTGGCACATTCCCTCAAGACACGTGGTGAAAGAGTATCAAGTCCCACAGCCTTATTAACATCAAGTCTATTCAATTCCTCATATACCTCCTGTTCACTTACTAACAGTTCCTCCTCCTCTTTTCTCACTGCTTTCAAGTTCTACATGATGCCACATTCACAAGAATGAAATACCTTTAGAAATTGCTCACTAAATATCTCAACTATATCTTATAGCTAGTGAAAATGACTTCCTTCCCATTAGATGTGAACCACATCAGAAACTATGAAGAGTTTGCATCCATTGATCATCATCATCATCATCATCATCAAATTCCTGCCATGTACCCTCAAGGGGTGTACAGGACATTGATGATAATCTTTAATATTATAATGAAAATTAAGATTTTCAGGAGGAAATTGTGTAGGTAATTGCAGCCAAACATCAGAGGACATTAGAAGAGCAAAAAAGTGATGAGAATGATACTTCCAAATTGAATGCGGGATGACTACCCAGCACCCTAGAAATTTATTACTAGATTATGACTCCGTTTCATGCTAGAAGACAGTGCTGCAGGTATCTAAACTAGATACCTGCACTGATTTTATTTAACTGCAGTCAATAAAAAATAATAATAATAATAAAAAAAAAACCTACAGGCTATGCTCAATCAGTTCCTACAGTGCCATTAACTCCTAGGAACTGCATGCATGTTTAATACATATATAAATGAAAATAATTTACTTCAATTAAAGCCAATTGTTTAAGTTTATCTATAAGTCAGTAATTTTGCTGTGTAATAAACAAAAAAAACTCTTAAGTTATATTTTTCTTATGTATATACCTTTTAAACTCTTGACATGCACCTTCATTTAATTGGGACAGCCACTTAATTGGACCAAATTATGGTGTTCATGATGTGGCTCAATTAATCAGAATCCACTGAATAACTAATTCTGAAATTGAATTAGCTCTCAATATCACAATGGCTCTAGCTCCTGCTTGGTGAAACCACAGTAAAGGTCAAAACAAGTGTGAGCAGCTATTCTTTTCATAATGCCATACATTATAGATACTTGAGAAGGAAGTATACTGTAACGTCATAGAGCAACTTAAAAGTATCTGCCTTTATTATACCTGAAGCCTAGTTGTGAAGATATTTTATGTGCAGACTTTTGTTTGCTTGCACTTCAGTGAAATAAGGTTGAAAACAAGAATATACTTTCATGTCAAGCATATTTACTTTCCACTACAGTGAAAAAACTACATCTTTTAAATATATGCCTAAAAATTATTTAGATCTCCTAAAAATTTCTGTTCCTATCCCACAGTTGTTACTTTTTATTTTATTTTTTCCCGGTTGGAAAAAAAAAAATTTTTTTTGAACCTTATATTTAATTTCTATTAGTGAAAGCTATATTGCTACTTAGAAAGCTGTAAATGTGGATATTATTTGAAAATAGTCATCCAGAAATTTCATATTCATATCAGAAGTAAGGAAAATTAGTATTTTTTGTATTATGCTAACTTTCCAATGATTCATATTAATCATTAAAAAAGAATAACTAGTTTTGAACATTGTACATGAGGTTGTAATGCAAACTGTGGTTTCTCGTAACGTTTTAATGCAAACTGCGGTTCCCATATAAGGAAATTTCATTTTCTTATATGGGAATATTCCAGTTGTATATTTCATGTTATATTTTGTGTTGTAAGACCAAACAGAGAATTATTTCCTGAAAGGAAATAATAACATCTGTTAATTTCCTGTCTTTGCTAGACAATAGAAACATCGCCATTACTTTGAAGAAAGAAGGAAGGAAGTTTGCTGAGAAATCAGGAGGTAAACTATATCATTCATGGATATATTATTTTCTCCTCCTTGAGATTTGTAACACAAATAGAAATAAGTTCAAAAAGTATGAGATATTACTTTCAACTGCAAAGATTTTCAAATTAGAAATATTAATTATTGAAAAAGAATTTGTCAGTCTGTTAATTCATGATTTTCAGAACAAATTACGTTTGATAAAGAGACCCTTGATATAACATTATTCTCATACAGATTTTTGAATTAATTTTATAGTTTTAGAATTCTTGAACCACATTTTACCAGTTATGTACAGTATTCTTTTTTAATTGCACAGACAGTAGATTAGAACAGGTTGGATTATTTTAAAATGTGTGTGTGTGTGTGTGTGTGTGTGTGTGTGTGTGTGTGTTCTTATTAAGAATTATCCCAAATAAGCTAATTGAAGGAAAATATATATATACATGCATATAAATACAATTATAGAGAAATGAAGTATAAAGAGAGATGGAGAACAGTTGGATGAGAAATACGCCTTGGGTTAGAAAACTGACCAGTGTAGTAAGAAAGCAGAAATTTCAATATGAGAAGAGATTAACACCATGATTAGAAAATACATGTATGATAGAGATGAGGTGAGACAAAGAACTATGATTGTAAATGAGTCAGTAATGCAGCCATGGTATGATAGAGGTGAGCTGAGATGAAGAACTGTGATTGTAAATGAGTCAGTAATACAGGTTGTGCAGGAGGAATGGTGTTGAGTTTGTGAATGTGTGAAAAATGAGTTTGATGGATTAAAGAACTTATATAAGGTGGATAGTTGGCATCTGGATGGATTGCTATTGTCCTGTCTTTTATTAATTTCTGAGTTAAGTGCCTTGAGAAAGTATTGTTCAGCAAGAGTTTGAAAGTGCAGAGTAAAGGGAAACTAAAATGTTTAGCAGGAATGCAGATGAATGTGGGTCCAGGCAACCTAAACAAATTAACACAAATTATTCCAGGCAAATTATCACAATGAATGCAAGTTTAGCAATTGTGGTGAGGGATTTTAACTATGACGGCACTAGGCTGGAAGATGGAATGGTCACTGGGAGGGAAGGAAATGAAATTTATGCAGCCAGCTGCTAAGAAATAATTACCTGAGACAACATGTAACGGATGACTTTAGGTTTGAGAGTGCTGGATCTGGTCAGAGCACTTAGCAGTAACCAATGTAGCCACTCTCTCTCTCTCTCTCTCTCTCTCTCTCTCTGCTTGGAAAAGCAATCTTTTTGGTCTTGATCTGGAAAAACAACAAACATGCAGAATTTTCTCTTAAGGAGGGATATATGTGGAATTAAAAAACATATGATTATGACCAACTGAGGAGCCATCTTAGAGCAGTAATATGGTATAAGAATTTTGAGGGAAGGTGATAATATGGAATGTGAGATGGTTGTGGGGGGGGGGGTATGTTGAAAGAAAGCAGTATACCCAGAGTCAGAAGGATAAATCATGTGGGTGTTAAATGGATGAATAGCATTATTAAACAGGAGCAAGAAAAGAAAAGTTATTTAGGGTATATAAAGAAAGGATGATCTGCAAGCCCATGAGAAGTACAAATCACAGGCAAGAATGGTGACCTGTGTGGTGGTAAAGAAGGCCAAAGCTAATTATCAGAGAAGCTATCTAATGAGGTCAAAATTAATCTCAAAGAGTTCTTTTTACTGTGTAGAAAGTAAAAGGAAAAATGATTTTAACAAGCTGGTAAGGAGGTAACAATAGCAAAAGAAATAGTTGCATACTACCCAGGTAGAGATATTCCAGTGCCAGATGTGACATTGATTGATTGGAGAATGAAGGAAGATTTAATTGGAGGCACTTAACAAACTCACAGAACCTTAATGCAAACATGACCATTGAATTAGATGACATATCACTCATGTATTATGAGAATGTGCAAGGGAATTGGCTTCTCTAACCAAGCTTTTAACTTGAGTTTTACTTCCCAGGAAAGAGAGCAAAATAGTTCCATTACATAAAGGAGGTTTCAGACTGAAGTTATAAGTTATATAGGCCAATTACTATCTCAGGAGTGAGGTTAAGGTATTGGAGAAGTTGGTAAAAGACAGAATTTAGGACTGGGTGGACAGGAATATCATACTTTATAGGGGCCAACATGGTTTTGTGAAGTGTAGGTCTTGACTTAGTCATTTGCTTGCTTTTATAATAATAATTAATTACCCTCGATGAGTCTTTGGACTCCCTGGAGGTGTCAAATAATAATGATAAAATAATAATTATTATTACTATTATTACACCCTGCATGGAGTCAGCAGACTCATTGTGGGAGGTTCATTCAACTGACAACATATTTATCATATAGAATCTTAAAATCCTTAACACTCCTTGCATTAACAACACATTCTAATAATGCATTCCATTCACTGATCATTCTCCATGTAAAAAATGTACTCCTCACACTCCTCTTCATACTTTTACATAACGTCCAGGGATGACCTCTGATTCTGTCTCTCTCACTTTATACTCTTTTTATAATCTCCTCTGGATTAATCTGATAAAATCCTCTCACTAACTTAACTGCTTCTATCATATCACTTCTTTTCCTCATATCCACCAAACTTTGTAATCCACATCTCTTCAACCTCTCTCCATAGCCAGCATTCCAAACTACTGCCATTGTATTAGTCACTTGCCTCTGAACCCTTTTCAATGTCTCCACATCACATTGAAAACCAGATTTGAGCACAATAGTCCAAGTGTGGTCTGACCAATTCTTTATACAGCCACTTCCTTATCCCTACATGTTAGAGTACTTCTTATCATAGCAGCACTATGATGTGCAGCCTTTGCAACACTAGCAATATGCCCTCTAATGTTCAGTCTACTGTCAGCCATCACTCCCAAATCTCTAATCTCATCCACTTCTTGCAGTGTAGCATCATTGATATAGTACACAGTCTTATATTTCTGCACTCCAAAATGCAACACCTTGCACTTATTGATATTAAAACTACAACCCCACTCTTTTGTCCATGTAAAAAATCTATTCAAATCTTCCTGAAGGGAATTAACATCAGCAGTGATACTTATAATTCTTCTCAACTTTGCATCATCAGCAAACAACTGAAGATCCCCAGTCAGTACACATGATATATTGTTTATAAACAATTTAAACAGCAGGGGCCCAAGAAGAAAGTGACAGTTGAATTTGATGAAGGAAATGGCTATTCAGTGACACTGATTGGCTTTGCAATAGCATTCAGTAAAATTCAACATGGGACTCTGTTGCATAAATTGGAGCAAATGGGAATAGATATAAAGCTAGTGATTTGGATAAGAGGGTAGCAGATGGACAGCCATGAAAGAATGGTGTATGGTGGAGTTGAGTCCTGGAGAAGGCAGGTGACTAGTGGAATACCACAAGGCTTGGTAATCAGTTCTCTGCTGTTTAATTTGTGCATCAGTGATATGGGAAATGATTTAAGGGGAAATATTTAGCTGTTTGCTGAAGAGAAAACTAGGAAGAGCAGTAGTCAATGAAGATCATGTAGAGATCCTACATGATAATTTAGATAGACTGGCAATATGGGCAAAAGTAAATTGAGTTGAATAAAGGAAATGTCCAGTGTTGAGTAGCCATATCCATGGGACTCTGTTGCATAAATTGGAACAAATGGGAATGTACACAAAGTTGGTAATTGGGATAAAAGGGTAGCTGATGGACATTCCTACAGGATGACTTAAATAGACTGGGATTATGGCATAAGTAAATGGCTGCCATTTAACATGGCCAAGTGTAAAGTCATGCACTTTGGGGTGTTGCAGTTATAAGCTGTGTTACTATATTGGTGAACTGAACTGCAGGAAGCAGGAAATTTGATGAGGCTAGGGATTTGGGGGTTATTGTAAACTGGGAGTTGAAGTTTAATAGCCAAAACAATACTGTTTTGGCTACAAAGGTAGCCAAAACAGTAATTGTTGAAGAACACTTAAAACAGGAATAAGTAGGTTATTATCCCATTCCTGAGGCTTTAATAGGGCCACATCTAGACTGCTTCACAGAGTGGGATGATCACTAGCTGTGCTACTATACTGATGATAAAAGAATCCAGAGGCAAGTGACCAAGATTGTGACAGGTCTGTGGAATGATCATAGGCAAATAAGAGAGGATGTGATAGAAAATTTTAAGTTATTAAAGGGATTTTATAGGATTGACACTGAAGACTTTTTTTTTTTTTTTTAGTACATGGGATGGGAGAGAACAAGGAGTCACCCATGGAAATTGTATGATTGTGGCTAGAAAAGTATTAGCATTGGCACTAGATTTTTTGCTTGGAGGATGATGAATGGGTCAAATGGGTTGTGAGAGTGGTTATGCATTTCATTGGTGAATGATTTCAAAGAGAGGTATGAAAATTGTGTGAACAATGGTTAGAGTGAGTCTCCAATGAGACTTTGACTCCGTGGAGATGTCCAAGAAATAATAATAAATACTATGGAATTCTTTTATTTTATGACAGTAGGAGGACAAATGATGGTGAACTTAGGGGTAAAAAAAAAAAACCTTGCTGATTAAAATGATTGGATGATCACAAATGACATAGTAGATGTTTAGTTATCACTTTATTAGGATATTTCATTCTGACAAAAAATTTTATTTCTTTACCAAAACAGTTGGTTGAGGAATTTAAATAAATGCAATAGATATTCATAATATTAAGCCAGTGGTAGTAGATTAGATGAGCCTCTGTAGTTCATTCGGTATAGATGAAGCCCTTTGGTCAGAAAGACCTGGGCTTGATTCCCGTCTATGATGTGAGGAACCTTTATCTGGTCTCTTTTGGCTAAAGGTGAATTAGTTGGTCTCATACAGAGGTAAAGGGTTTTTTCACTCAGAAACTCAGGTTTATCATTCCTCAGAACAGGCAAACAGGTCCATGAACACACACACCGATCTGCAGTCATAAAATACATACTTAATTCCTCATTAGGAGGGCTCAACCAGTCCAGGGATGGTGGAGTAATGGGGGGAACCCCCATACAAATAAAATAAAATAAAAAAAGTAGATTAGATCAGTATTTCCCAAACTTTCAGTTCCCATGTACCCTTTTAAAATTTTAGTAACACTGGGTACTGCCTCTCAGGTAAACTGGGAGAAATTATAATAATTTTTTATGCAAACATAAATAATTATAAAGGAAAAAAATTTATAATTATAATTTTTTTAACATTTGCATTATTATAAATTATTCTCACACTCATTGCTTTCATTACAAATATTTGACCCTGATGCATCAACATGTTCTTTCTCACATTTACCACAAACATTTTCATTTCCTTCACTATATTCTGCTGTGCAATTCAAACATCCTGTTTTTAACCAGTGATCCATATTAGAGGGTTTAAGAATACAAAAGATAGAGATCATTATTAATTAAATATTTTAAAATTAATTGTTATAATACTACACTTCAAAATTTGTTAATCACCAACAGCACAACTGCTAAAAAAGTAAGAGAAATATCTGCTTGTTTATAATTTGTGCATCCATCACAACTTGTGACACAAACATGACTAAACATGTATAGATGAATGCACAGGCAGTGAAACAATAGCTGAGGACTGTTATAATTTAAGATTGGACAATTCCAAAATTTAGTACAGAGTTCCAACCGCATGGTCTGAACTAATTTTTTTTAAAAACTTTTAATGTAAAAAGAACAAACCACATGGTTTGAAATGTAATTGTGCTGTCAAATCAGATGCAGTCTTAATGGAGGTCAGTCAATATATATATGCCAAGAGACATTTCATTTAAAACTTCCTTTAGAATTTTTAATTATGGAAAATTTAATTATAGAATAGACCTATACTTATCTGCAACAATACCACAAACAAATATAAAATAAAAAATAAATACAATTTTAGAAACATGCCTTGTATTCCCTAAAGACTTTCTTGTGTACTGTTAGGGATGTGTCCACTTTTGTGGACACATCCCTAAATGTAAACATCAAACTTTACATCAGTTTGCAATCCTTCTGTGGTTGTTAAGGTTTTGCAAAAATTAGTAAGAACTTATATTCAGAAGTGCACAAATGAGTGTGAGATATTTCTGCAGGTGAGGATGGATTTGTTAAGGAACAAGTTTATTTCATAAATCAGTCATTTTATAATAAAGTAACAAGGGCAGTTAATGTGGGGAATACATTTACTAAAATTAAACAGAGCAGAAGATTACAAATACGGATTCCTGCAGATCACTACTGAAACAATTCCTATTTAATCACTATATCATTGATGATGTAAAGAACTGGAGATGATAATCAGTTGTTTGCAGTTGATGCAAAACTGTAGGAGATTTTTTATAACTTGTGCTGATGGAATGGTTCTTTAGGATTTGAATAGGCCAGAAAAGTGTACAGATGAATGGGAATACCAATCTGATGTGGCTGTATAGTGCTGGTTGAACTATGCAAGAATGAATATAGGACACAAGTGAAATGGAGTGATTATTGACAAGTAATAAATTTCAAGGAACATATTGCAATGGTGGTTAAGACAACCCAGTGGATTTCAGTGATCGGATCAGTGCCTTACACAACTGAATCACCACATGTAGATTGTACAGATTAGGTTGGGTTTCATAGTCATGAACAAACTTTTCACTCAGAAACTCAGGTTTCTGAGTGAAAGTTTAAAACTTTAAAGTGTACAAAAAGGCAAGTAAATCATATCAAAAACTGTTGATTCTTGGCTAGATTGGAAACATGTATTTTACAGGCTTTGATTGATAGATAAAAGACAGGGAAGAAGAGAAATGAAATTTAGATACGAGGGTGGTCTGAAAAGTTCTTGGCCTAACAATGAAAAAACGAATTTATAATTTCAAAATTATTTTTTATTTTTCAACATAATCTCCCTTAAGACTGATACATTTATTCCAGCGATGCTCCAGCGCCATTATCCCGTCCCTGTAGTGTTTCTCAGTAAGATCTGCAAAATACCCCTCTACAGCTGCAATCACCTCTTGATTCGAAGAAAAATGCTGACCAGTGAGGAAGAGTTTTAGTTTTGGAAAGAGAAAGAAGTCAGAGGGAGCCAAATCTGGGGAATAGGGTGGATGTTCGATAATTCATAATGCAGATCCCTTAATTTTCCCATTGCCAAAACACCTTTGTGGGCAGGTGCATTGTCCTGATGAAAGATGATTTTTTTTCTTCTGCAAACCAGGTCTTTTCTCATGAATTTTTTCATTTAGTCTGGTTAAAAGATCGGAATAATATACCCCGGTTATTGTTTTACCCTTTTCAAGATAATTAATAAACAAAATGCCTTTAGCATCCCAAAACAAAGATGCCATGACCTTTCCTTCTGATGGAAGAACCGACTTTGTCTTCTTTGGCACTAAACAACTGGCTTCTGTTCACTGTTTTGACTGCTGTTTGGATTCTGGTGTGTACTGGTGAATCCAAGTCTCATCCATAGTAATAAATCAATGCACAAAATGAGTTTTATTCTTGTTAAAATGCTCCAAGCACTGTTCAGAGATTTTCATGTGAGTGCCTTTTTGATCTGGTTTGAGCAAACAGGTTACCCATCTTGCACAAAGCTTTTTCATTTGCATTTCTTCATGCAAAATATATCCTACACATTCTTTTGAAATGTCTATAGTCTCAGCAATTTCACGCACTTTGACTCGCCGGTCATCCAATACCATATTGTGCACTTGATCAATGATTTCTGGTGTTGTTACACTTTTTGGACGTCCTTCATGTGAGTCATCTTCAAGGCTGGTACGGCTATGTTTAAACTCAGCAGCCCATTTCTTAATTGTCAAAAATGAAGGAGAAGAGTGCTCATAAACTTTTATGAACATCGAATGAATTTCTTTTGGCATTAAACCTTCTTTTACAAAGAATTTTATAACTGCATGATACTCAATTTTATCCGTTTCAAGGGATACAGACAACACATTTGCTTCAGACAGCTGTATAAAACAAACTACTTGATGGAATGACTTGCAATTTCACATGGATGCTTATGACAGATGTATCAACTTAGAAAAAAAAAATTGCCGATAGTGTTGCTATCTATGGTCGAGGCCGAGAACTTTTCAGACCACCCTCATATATATAACTTGTTGAAAGATATTTGCAAGATGAACTCTATGAGCATTTACCAACGGCAGACTGAGGGGAAAGGACAAGTACCATTCCCATAGTTGGAAGAAGAATCATTGTTCTTTTTACAAGAAATTCATTGCCTGAATTGGTTGAATCAACATTGAATTAATTTAAGGAGTTTCACAGTATACTTTGCAGTACTAAAATCAGACTATTTGTGGTGAGTCTGCTGATTACATGGAGGATCTGTTATACACTGTTGTCCAAAACCTAAGGATGAACACCATTTCTGAAGATTACCACAACAAATTCACATGAATCAGCTTGTGATAATTTTCCTAACTGATGATTTCGAATAGAAAGAGGGTACACATTCAAAGTTTCGAATCACACACAAAGTGGTCATGTCGTAGCACTCAACAGGATATAAGGCAAAAGGCTGTGCTAAGTAAAGTGTGTTGAAGGAAGCTATTTTTCATGAAGGAATAAAGTAGCAAACTTAGATGTCTTGTAATGTCTCTAACAGGAATAGAAGTAGTAAGTTGCAGCATTTTTCGACAAGGTTATCATAAGCACTACTTATCATAAGCACTACTACACCACTACCACGTTTTCCCTTCCTATCCTGGAAGGATAGGAAGGGAAAACGTGGTGGTGGTGTAGTAGTGCTTATGATAAGTGATGACTTATGCCCTCTGAGAGTGGAGAATTTGGAGCACAATGGCACTAATGGTTTTGAATGCATATGGTTAGAGGTAGAGGTGGGCAAGACAGTATATTTAGCGGGAGTTGCTGTAAACAGGGAGCATAGAGGGTGAGGAGCAGAGATGTTTATGCAATTCAGCTTGGCAAGTTCAAAAAGAATGATTGTTATGGGAGATTTTAACTACAGCAGAATACATTTGGAAGAGAAAACTGCATGTAGTAATAAGGGAATAGAATTTCTAGAATTCTTGAGAGACAAATGCCTTAGGCAACATGCACAAGGTTCAAGAGTTTTGGATTTGGTCATAGCATCAGAACAGCTGAATGTAACTGAGATGGCATCTCTGCCCTCAGTTGGAGAGAGTGACAATGTGGTTTTGACTTGGAAGATGTATGTGAATTGGTATGTGAAGATGTATTTGACTTGGAAATGTATGTGAATTTATAAGGCAGGGGATTATAATAGTCTTAGATATCAACTTGGGACAGTTCCATGAAGGGAGGAATTGGAAGGGCAAGATATCATTAGTGCTTTGGAAATTGTGAAGGAATATTTATTAGTAGCAATAGCAAGCTGTATATCACTAGTGAAGAAGAGGACACAATTTGGTGTAAAGTGGATGACAAACAATATCAAACAGGAACTGAAGGTTAAAAAGAAGTTATGGAAGAGATACAAGGAGAGGAGTGGAGAGCAGACGGCAAAACTGGAATATGAGAAGAGATCCAAAGAAAATCCTAAGGAATTTTTAGCTATGTGGCCAGTATGAGGAGAAATGATTGTGGAAGAATGACATTGTTGGATAAAAATGGGAATAGAGTGACTGATGAAACACAAACTGGTCTAGTAGAGAAATTAGTGAGGGATTATTTACAACATTGGGCAGATAAGAGTAATATTATCTGTGAGAGTCTTTTGTTAAGGTTGCACTTTCTTTGTAATATGATTACCTTTTATAATAAAGTGACAAGAGTGGTTGATGTGGGAAAGGCATTTGACAGGGTACCATATGAAAAGCTCATGTTTAAGTTGTAACACATGGGTTTAGATATCAGGTTAGTCAACTGGATTCAGGATTGGCTATCTGATAGGTATCAGAGAGTTGTGTATATGGGAGCAATATCATTGAGGCAGAAGGCTACAAATGGGGTCCCACAGGGCTCAGTACTGGGACCTGTATTGTTTAATCTTTATATCAATGACATTGTCAGTGGATTGCAGGGGTAGATTCAGTTGTGTGCAGATGAAGCTAGGAATGGTTATTAGCAATAGTGCAGATGTGGCAACCCTGCAAGAGGATTTGAATAAACTGGACAGATGGGTAAATGAATGGGGGTATCGGTTTAATGCAACAAAATGCAAAATCTTGAAGTTTTGGATACATTGATGGGAGGCAGCATACTCTGTTGGAGGAGCTGTACTGGAGCAAGTAGGGTAGACAAGAGATCTTGGGGTGATAATTGATAGAAACCTTAAATTCAGGGAACATATTGCAAAGGTAGTGAAGGTAACCCAGAGGATTGCTGCAATACTGAGAAGGACTCTGACCTGCAGAGATAAGAGTTGTCATTCCCAGTGGCACACTCAGGATTTAATCTTGGAGGGGGCCGAGCGCTCAGGATTTAACCTTTTGGTGGGGGCCGAGTTGAGTAGACGTTTTGCGAATACACACTACACATCGCATACGACCTATAACTGAGCATCTGCAGTGATCGCTAATTTATAAGTAGCACACAACATAAATTTAATTAGGAAAAGATTTTTGGAAATTTTTCTAGTGTTTTTTCCTTTTCTTTGGGGGGTGCCCGGGCCCCTTTCCCCCCCCCCCCTCTGGGTGCACCACTGGTCATTCCATTATATAAAATCCTCATCAGACCACACTAGGACTGTTTTTCTCAAATTTGGTCCCCAGGATTTGAAGGGGATAAATTAACCATGGAAAGAGTGCAGAGACAGATAACAAAGATGGTATCAGGACTGTACAGTGTTAGTTATGAAGACAGGCTGAGGAAATGTGGACTGCAGAGTTTGGTGAATAGAAGAAGAAGAGGTGATATGATTGAGACTTTTAAACTGTTGAGAGGTAGTTACAGGATTGACACTGAGGAGTTGTTTCATTTGGTGGAACGGGGGGAGGGAGCGAGGACAAGAGGCTATCCCTGGAAGTTACAAAAGGAAACTGTGAGCAAGAGGGTGAGGTGTGGTTTCTTTGCATGGAGTGGTTGAACCATGGAATGTATTGCCTGATAGAATGGTGAGAGCATGAATAATGTGTGTGTGTATATATATATATATATATATATTTTTTTTCTTTTTTTTTTTCTCCAGTCTATTGCTACTCACCTGGCCAAATCTGCTTTTGCCACGGCAAGTGAGCAAGCATATTTGTCAAGCCCCGTATTATGTAGTTTACTAAAATACAGTATAGAAGTATAGAAAGGTTACTATGTAATCTTTCTTTAATAAAAAAATGCCAACCATTGATGAATTTCAAATTGAGAATCTCTGAGAAAATAAGAAATTGCATTAAAAAAGAATTGTTGTTATATATCTGAAACCAAGTACTTTTCGAAATGAATGTGTTATTTTTTCATCATTGTGCTTTGTGAATTTTTTTTTTATTTTGACTACTAGCTTAAGAAGAAATACTTTTCTTTCAGTATTTATAACTTTTTTTTGATGATTTATTATTAGAAGTTTTGAAAGTTATGTTTAAAGATTTTCAATTATGTACAGATAGTTATGAATTTCTTATTAAGAACTATTGAGCTTATTTTTAAATTTAGAAATATTAGGTAAAGGAATAAATATAATGTAATTAAATTTGAATTTTTCCAAGTGATTACATGAATGTAAATTAATTCCAGGTAATTTTAAAGCAATACTCTCATGCATGTCTGGATGCACACCTGTGAATCGAATGCTTCATATGCTTGGAGACTTTCCAGGTAAGCTGCAGTGCATGGAGCTAGAATCATCACCATCTCTTACACATCATCCATCCAAAATCACTGATCCATATAAGTTCACATACATTTTTTTTCCATTAACATATTTTCATTTATGGACTTAATGAACAGATAATTTGATAAGCCACAAAAATCCAGGGATTTATTCAAGCTTTTATATATAAAAGTTTACATACTGCAAAGAGTAAGTTTCATAGATGGAATTTAATTTAAAAAGATTTAATATTCATAACAGAACAAAATTTGTCTAATCAGGTTTTTTTTGGTAATGAAAGGATTGAACTGATTTGTAATTCAAATATAGGTTGAAATAAAAGATGTTACTCACTTCCCCAAAATTGATTTTATATCTAAATTTTAAAATAAGGATAATAAGGTGGTTTTGACTAGAAATTTGTTTCTAGTTAATTCTTTAAATATGATTTTTCATTCACACAGCTCATTCTATTTCTGGCTACTTTTGATTTTATTAAGAGACATGTGGAGCCAGCATTAAACTAGAAACCTGCTTTGATACTGTATTTTCAAATAATTTTCCCAGTTTATTTTCCAACAAACAAATTCAATTAATTTATTAAGTAGTTTATCTAAAATAGATAAACAAAAAAAGCTAAGTAATGTTCTGATATAAGTTAAAGCTTTATAGCAATGATCACATTTTATAGAATGGTCTGAAAGTTATAACACAGACAGAAGGATAATGTTAGGATGGATATGAGGAGATTATTGAAGAGAATGACAACAATGATAGGAAAGGTAGTCAGTGTTTTGTCCAGGTTGACAATAATAAGTTGAGATGGGGAAAGAAAAATCATGGTGGGTATGTAGGAAGAACTATGAAGAGGATGGAATACACTTTATTAATGTGTGGGATGAATGAGTTGTATAAAATCACTTCATTATTTAAATACATTTCACTTGAGTCTGTTGTTGGAAGGTAGAGTAGTGAGTGGGATGAGCAAGAAAATCAGAGGAAATTAAAAAAGCAGAAGCATAAAATAGTTGGGGGGGGGGGCTAGCTACTACATAAATGCTTGATGGTAGAGAAGAATAGAGTACAGGAATATATAAGAATTAGAATGCAGGCCAGACAGGGAAATGGGAAGGAAGAATTCAAATATATATTGGATGCAGGAAGCAGTAGTGAATTTGTGTTTGAAGGTGGTCAATATAGGTCATTATAGTGAATGGGATGAACAAAGAAAATCAGAAGTTAAAAGACTGAAGCATAAAATAGCTGGGGCTAGCTACTACATAAATGCTTGTGACAGTAAAGGAGAATAGAGTACAGGGATAGATGAGAATGAGAGAATGGGAATGCAAGCTGGACAGGGAAATGGGAAGGGGTAATTCAGATATATATTGGATGCAGGGAGGCACTGGTGAATTTGCGTAAGAGGGTGATCAATATATAAGAATGGGGATTATCTGAGATGCAAGAGGAGTATTTGAGTCTGGGAGAAAAACATATGTGGGGAAGGAGAGGATGGACCCAGGTCAGGTGTAAAGAAGTCGCAGCTGAGAGTAATGGTAGGGTAATAATAGAAATATTTTTTTCACAGTGTTTGTTTATGAATGCCAAGTGTATTTGAAATAAGGAGGCAAAATTGTTTTAGTGATTTATTTGTGTAGCCTGGTTGGCCTAGTGAATAGCACACCACTCTCCAACCAAGAGGTCATAGGTTAGAGTTCCACTGTGGGCATGAGTGTTTGTAAAAGCCTGTTCTGGATGACCTTGCATCATAGCTCCTAGAGTTTATAAAGCTTGTCGTCAAAAAAAAAAAAAAGTGAAACATGATTGGATGAGTGAGGGAAAGGTTGTTGATAATAGTAGTAGAATTGTGCCTTCACAAGATGGAGATACAAGGATTAAATAGTGGCCTTTCTTTTCCTTTCTTTTCTAATAAAAAAAAAAATGAATTAAATAGTGGCAGTGGTTTTGAGGCAACATAAGGTGAAGTGAAGATGGACAGAATGAGATATTGGATTTTTTCATAAGCCAGGAAATGTGAAGGGTGGTGACAAAGAAATGTGTAGGCAAATCACAACAGGAGAAATGTGATCATTATGACTGATTTTAATTATGGCCTGTGCAGCTCAGTGGAGGTGGCATTTGCATCAAGAGGTTAACTTGGGTTTTTTCCTGTAAATTCCAGAAAATCGACCATAGAACCCACACTATATCAGATAATAACATATTTTGTTAGGGATAAGGACCATGAGATGGTAGCACTGTTTGCTGTCTCTTCACTGGATGCTGCTTAGAATTAGAGATAGTCTAGGCCGAGCTATTTCTGTTTGGCTACCAGTTTAGATTGAACTGCCCACTCAGATTCTGGGAATAAGGGAATTATTTTCTTAAGTTTTTGAAGGACAATTATCTTAGACAATATGTAATGAAGGACATAAAGTAATTCATTACACACTGCCTAAGGTAACTGGCAGTTATAAACTATTCATGTCTTCCTATCAATCTCCATCTCACACCATACCGACAAAAAACCATTGTTGCTGGGTTCAAATCCCATCTAGGATGCGCGAAGAATCTTTATCAGGGCTTTTCAACTGAGGGTGAGTTAGCTGGTCTCATACAGAGGCAGGGGTTTTTTCTCCTGGAAACTCGGGTTTTTCGTCCCTTGGAACAGGCAAATTGACCATTAGAACACACACGCCAATTAACATACAAAATACACTGGCCTCATAGCCCATGAGTTGGTTCGGTCGTAAATCTAAATAAATCAAGAGAAAAACTGCTGTTTTTCTCTTGGTTTATCTACTATTATTAGCTGCACTCTTTCTCTCCCTTTTTTTCCTATCTACCCTCATGAAAAATATCATATGCTTTCATGTTTATTAGTTAGTTAGTTATTAACTAATAAACTTTGACGTCAGTTTGACACTGTGTAGTCACTCCCATACCTCATTGGGTTTTGGGACTGGAGCCTTCTACTAGAAGAAGTGGTAGAGTCACAGAATTCCTTTCCACACAGAGCTAATAGGACAATCACAAACATCCATGCCCATGGCAAGATTTGAACCTGCAGCTTCTTGGCTGGAGAGAGGATATGCTAATCACTCAACCAGGCCAGCCCATGTTTATTACCTTCAGGATATCACCTTTTTTTACCATGTTTTACTTTTTCCAACAATTTTTGCAGATAACCTCAATAAGTGAAACCATTTCATTTCCTTTATTTCTTATGCTACTAGCATTATTATTATTATCCTAAGATCCATGGAGTCAAAGACTCATCTAGGAGGTCCCTTTTATCATATACACAATTCCTCATACCATGCCTTAAACACATTTAAATTTTCTGCAGACACTACGCTCTCAGGCAATACATTCCAATCATTTACACCTCTGCATGCAAAAAACCTGCTTCTCACTCCCTTGCTTACACCCTCCTTATATAGATTCCAGGGATGACCTCTTGTTCTCCCCCAATCTCTCACCATTTTATGAAAAACCTTTTCAACGTTAATCCTATGACAATCCCTTACTAACTGGTATGTCTCTATTATATCAACCCTCTTCCTCCTATCCACTAGAGTCTGCAAATTGCATTGTCTCAACCTTTTTTCATATTCAGCATTCCAAAGATCCTATTTTTACGTGGCCAGAGAACAAATTCATATTATCTTTTATACTTTTAATATAGCAATAGTGGTGATCTAATTAACATAAGTGTTTGTTATATTAAGGCTAAGACCTTGGTGTAATATAGTACTAATTATAGTTTATAATGAACTCTTAGAACAAAAGGTTATGTGGGTAGAATCGTTTCGGAGGATCAGGAGGTTGTGGAGAGGTTCAGAGACGAGTGATCAAGCTGGTGACAGGTCTGTGTAATGTTCCTTATGAGGATAGATTGAGGGTGTGGGGTTGCAGAGTTTAGCTGACAGGCAGAGGAGAGAATATGATACTGTAAAAATAATCATAATTTAAAATTATGAATCTTTTTACAATTGTTTCTCTAAATTAGTAAATTATTAGTTTTGCTTTCAGAATACACATGATCAGCACTTGCGATATTCCCATTATTGATTTGTAAAAATGAAATGTAAAGCAGTTGAAATTGATGTACTTACTAGATTCTGATAGTTTGTAATAATTTCAATCTTCTTTATTGTAATTTAAAATTAAGTGTTGAGATATTTGTTATTTTGTAAAGACATTCTCTTTACACTAATGAAAATTTCATCAGTGTAAAACACGTGTACCTGCTCACTGAGGAGATTGATACCCATCAATCTCCTCAGTGAGCACATCTGTCAGAGGGAGCATTCGATATCCAGGTAACAAGGAAAACAAGTATGGAAATGTATAGAGATATAGAGAGAATGGAAATTTGAGAACGGCAACCAGGGAATTTTGTTCTTAGGAATTTTTTAAGATGACGTGATAGTCAGGAGAATATTAATAGAAGAATCCAAAAATGAATCATTGCTTTGGGAATCTTTAAACTGGGAGCATTGAGACTGTCAACAGGTGGTGTTTATCAAAAACTAAGATATTGGAAATGATGTTCTAATTCCATGTTTGAAGAAACACTGAATGGAAAGTTTCATCTTCTGTCTTAAGGATGCTGGATCTATTTTATTATTCTATTGAAAAAGCATTGGAATGAGTAAAATCTGAAACTGTAAAGTGGCTTAACATGAAGAGCTCTAGTTAAATTTGTTGTTTATGAATTACAAGAAGAAACTTTCTCTGGTACAAAAATTGGTAATTTGTGCATCAAATTGAACTGCAGGAAGTAAAAATATTTATACTCTAGTGAAACAAGAGGAATAATTGAAAAAATCGTATTCTAAATCAGGAATTTAAAAAGAGGATCCCATGGAAGTGAAGAGGTAGTTCTGTGTTTTCAGGAAAGAGCCTAACAAGAAAACTGACTCTGATAACATTTTGTTCTTGTGTAAACAAAGTGTTTATTCTGGTAAACATGATTAAGTATATGTTAAACAAACCAGTTATAGAAAGACTCAGAGAGTGGATGATTTTATTATTTTAAGATAAAGAAATATCTAAAGTGCAGACTTATTTTAGAAAGCCTTGGATCCAGTAATCTTTGTAGTTATTTATGTAATTTTATTTAAAATATATATAATGCTTTAGTTTCATTAAATGTATATAATTTTTATTTGGTACTTGAGTCAATAATGTTCCAAATTCTAAAAGGAATATAGTTAAAAGTCATTGCATCAGTCGGAATGAACTCTTGTGTGTTTGCTAAACACTCAGTGCAAAACAGTCTCTTTATAGAGATCAAAAATGATAAGAAATAAACAATAGAAACTTATGTTCCCTATGAGGAACATAAGTTTACTATCCTTTACTAAAAGGATATTGTAAGATTGACACAGAAGAAATTTTTCAATACATGGGGAGTAGGGGGGGGAAAGGGGGTCACACCTGGAAGCTGTGTAACATATGGTTATTAAGGGTGGGCTAGGTTCTTTTCTTGGAGATGAATGAGTGAAATGGGTTGCCAGAGGTGGTTGTGAGTGTCCCAACAGTGAATAGGTTTGAGGAGATGTATGATAGGTATTATGTTAATGAATAGAGTGGGTCTCCTGTGATGAGTCTTGACTCCATGGTGTGCCCATATAAATAATAATAATAATGATAATAATAATAATATGTGCCATCCATATTCTGGGGGTTTTTAGACTATCATTATTGTTACTAGGGTGGTTGATTAAAATTTCATAGACCTCCTTAAATTTGCACTCATCTGATTCAAGATTTGATATGGTGTAATGAACAGGTGCCTCTGCAATTTCTATGTAAAGTATCCAGTGCAAGAAAGGTCAGGTTTACCATAGTCATCAAATTTAATGAGTCGTTTACATCCCTTTTCTTCAGATTTTCTTCAGATAGGAATTGTGCATCCAGTTTCATCTTATATACAGTATATATATATATATATTTAATAAATAGATTTAATGACTTAAACCGAGATAACTTATAAAGTTTTAATGAGAATAATACAACTAGTTTCGGCTTATAACAGCCTTCATCAGGTATTCATTAAAGGAAGAGAATAGTAATAAACATTGAAGTATCTAAAAAACTGGGAATTACAGGTAAAAATTGCAATACATAATTGAAACAAAAAACGTTGTATTTTTTAAGTTGTTCTAACTGGCGCGCTATTGTTTATTGCGTGTGTGCGTGCAGGCTCTCGTGAATGCCAATATTGAATAACTGCAGTATGGCTGTCTGGGATTTCCCTGGATTCTACAATTTTTCTTTCGAACTCATCATCACAGCAAAAAATATTTTCTGATTTATCCCAGCAAATGGAGTTACTTTGGCGATCATCATTAGGGTTGTTTGAAAAAAGAACATGACTGGATAATGCAGTTGCACATGATCTTTTATAGGAGATGTCTCTCTTATGCTCCTCTATATGTTGTTCAATAGATTTGTTCGTTTGTCCAAAATAAGGGATGTTGCAATCGCACCATAATTTATATACACCTGGATATTTTAGGTTCTGATGAATAGGTTTTGGATGGCTTATAAGAGAACGGATTTTTGGAAGTGGGGTGAAGAAAGTCCTGTTGTTGTATTTTTTAAGGACCTTAGCCAGTTTGTTAGAGACTGTGCTAATGTATGGGATGGAAATGCTACCTTTAAAATTATTATTAGTTTCTGTGGTGCACTGACTAGGAGGATCCAGAAGAAATTTCATAATCTTTTTTTTTTTCGGAGTATCCATTTTGTTTAAAGATAAGAGAGAGGTGATTTATTTCTTTTTGGAGTTCATCAGGTTCATTCAAAAGAGAGCATGCTCTGTGTCCTAAGGTAGATATAGTTATCTACCTTAGGACACAGAGCTTCTGTGGTGGGAAATGATGAGAATGATTATGTAGATATCTATTGGTATGAGTAGGTTTCCTGTATATAGAGATTTTTAATCTTTCAGAGCATCGTGTAATCATTACATCCAGGAATGGTAAGGAGTTATTTTGTTCTAGATCAGCAGTAAATTTTATATTAGGATGTTGGTTGTTAAGATGACGAAGAAAATCTATGAGAGAAGTGTGTCCATGACCTCCATATAATGAAAATATCATCAACATAACATTTCCAAAGTTTTGATTTAATTGAGAAGGAAGATATAGCTTTCGTAAGTATACCCTTATCAAGAAATTTGATACTCTGAAGAGAATACAAAATATATCTAGTCGTACTACAACCCGTATTAATCCAGACAAAGTTGTTGTGAACAAATCTTCTCATATTTTAACAAATGCGGAAAAAGATATTCTAAGCAAAGGTCTCAATTTCATTCCCTCACCAAAATTTATCCCTAAAGAATCTCTTCTTAGAAAAATAGAAAAAGCAAGTTCTCTCATTCCTAATCATTTAGCGAAACTTCTCCATATTGAATCGATTTTCATTATCAATAATGCTAAACCTCCAACAGATAATATTTCTCCTGCTGAAAGACTAGCCCTAAAAAAACTTAAAAAGAATAATAACATTGTTATTTTACCTGCAGATAAAGGCAGTTCCATGGTCGTCCTCAACTTTGAAGATTATCACAGCAAAATGCTTCAATTATTTGAAGACAACATGACTTATTCAATTCTTCAGGAAGATCCTACAAGAGAATTACAAAACCGTATGAACAACTTGTTAAAGACTATGAGTGAACTTTCTTTATTATTATTATTATTATTATTATTATTATTATTATTATTACGGGTATCTCCATGGAGTCAGTAGACTCATCGCGGGAGACCCAAACTAGCAAAACAATATCTGTCATATCTCTTCTTGAATTCATTTACAGACGAAGAGCTCACAACTAAGTCAGGCAATGAATTCCACTCATTCACCACCCTCCAGGCAAAAAACCTTGTTCTGACACCTTTGTTAACCACACTCTTCTTTAATTTCCAGAGATGACCTCTTGTTCTTCCATCACTATCACACAGCTGAAACATTTCCCCTGCATCAATCCTATAAAAACCTTTTAGTAATTTGAATGTTTCTATCATATCCCCTCTTCTTCGCCTATCAACCAATCTCTGCAATCCACAAGCTCTCAATCTATCAATGTAGGGAGCATTTTTTATATCACTCACCAACTTGGTCACTCTTCTCTGAACCCTCTCCACAGCCTCCTCATCTCCAAGGAATCCAGGTGACCAGACCTGAGCACAGTAATCCAAATGTGGAAGTATCAATGCTTTATAAAGGGGAATAATAACCTCTTTATCTCTGGATGTCAGTGTGTTCCTCAACAACCAAGTAATCCTATGTGCAATCTTGGACACCTTAGCAATGTGTCCTCTGAACTTCATCTCCCTATCTACCAATACCCCTAAGTCCCTAGCCTCATCAATCTCTTGGAGTACCTTTCCATCGATGTAGTACACAGCTGGTAATCTTTTAATCCCAAAATGCATGACTTTACACTTTTCCACATTGAACTGACATCCATTTCCTTTTGCCCAATTTACCAGCTTATTTAAATCCTCCTGCAAACTTTCAACATCAGCTTGATTTTTTATTGCACTACACAACTTTGCATCATCAGCAAACAACTGAATATCTCCCTTTAAGCCGTTTCCTATATCATTTATAAACAAATTAAACAACATTGGCCCAAGCACAGAGCCCTGAGGCACACCACTGGTCACCTGCCTCATTCTGGACTCGGCTCCTCCATACACCACCATATGGTATCTCTCCCTGAGCCATTCTCCTATCCATATCACCAATTTAATATCCATTCCCATCTGCTCCAATTTGCGTAACAGTGTTCTATGGGGTATCCTGTCAAAAGCCTTAGCAAAATCCAGAAGTACCACTGTGTAGCCAGTTCCTTTGTCCAACTCAGATGTTATTCTATTATGAATAGTTAATAGATTGCTAAGGCAGGATCTACCTTTAACAAAACCCTGTTGGCCTCTATAGAGTATCATATCCTGATCCACCCATTCTTGAATTTTGTCTTTAACCAACTTTTCCAATACTTTTACCACTACTCCTGAGATGGTGATTGGTCTGTAATTCAATACTGCAGTTTTAGAGCCACCCTTATGCAAAGGAACCACTTTGCCTAACTTCCACTCCCTAGGGACCATACCAGAGTTCAAACTTAAGTTAAATACCCAGGTGAGAGGGGTTGACAATTCATTTGCACATTCACGCAACACCCGAGCTGATATTCCATCTAAGCCTACCGCAGTGTTTGCATTTAAGTTTTGCAATATATTTAATACCTCTGATTCTTTAGCTTCAATTCTCACATTAGGTATTGCTGTAGGTATAGAGATATCCTCACTTGGGTGATAGACTTTTGAAAAGTGATCACTCAGTAACTCGACTATTACATCTGATTTTGTCACCTCAATACCATCAGCACCCACTAAGGTTATCCTTCCGAAGTCATTCTTCCTCTTACTTGCCACATAGTGGAAGAACTCTTTGGGATTACCCTTGATCTCTTTGGCTAAGGTCTTCTCATAATCTGATTTAGCTTTTCTTACTATGCTGGTAACCTTCCTAGCTTGAGCCTTGTACTGCTCATGGGTGTCCTGATCGCCTTTCTCCTTGTAAATTCTCCATAACATTTTCTTTTTTTGCAGTTCAAGCTTAATGCTACTGCTCATCCATCTAATGCCTGCCTTGTTTGACCTCCTAACCATGGGGACACAATCTGATATTGCTTTCCTCAGATACCCGCTGATTTTATCCCAAGCACTGCTAACATCTTTCCCTTGCAATATGTTCTGCCATGGGATGGCTGCAAGCTCACTCCGAAGCTTGTTATAATTGCCTAACCTGTAGTTCCGTACATACCCCTTCTTAATAGAAAAATCCACAGATTTTGCAACCTCCCAAGTCAATACCACATGATCGCTTTCACCAACTGGAGGTAACGAGGACACCTTACTTATGCATATAACCTCTGAACCAATAACCAGGTCCAACACTCTCACACCACATGTCCCTTCAGTTACGTGCTGTTTCAAGTAATTATCTCGTAGAAGATGTATGAATTCCATTTCCTTTTTGCTACGTGATATTTCCTCCTTCCAATTGATATCACCGTAATTAAAATCCCCCATAATAATCACCAAGCCTTCACTCATTGCACTAAGTTGCTGATGCATGAATTCAATATCTCCCCCCGTATCCCTGGCCTATAGCAGCATCCAACTGTATATTTGGTTGCGTTGGTCACTATTTCGCACCAGACTGCCTCAAATGAACTCTCATTCACATGTCTATCATCATGATATACTACTTTCTTTGGCTGCAACACATCAGCTATCATCAACAGTACTCCTCCTCCTGTTCTATCTTCTCTATCCTCCCTGAAAATACTGTACCCATCACATTCAATTCCAGTGACCACATCTTCTGCTGACAGCCAAGTTTCACTAATGCCTACAACTTTTGGTGAGATTTCACTGACTAATGCCAAAACAAAAAAACAAAAAACGTTGTATTTTTTATGCTCTCTACATCCTCTTATACCACGCATCTATGGAGTTCCTGAGATACATAAGAAAAACATCCCTCTCCACCCAATCGTGGAAGAATTGATTCACCTACTTACAATCTTTCAAAATATCTAGCAAAGCACCTCAAATGTTTCTCCAATAAATCCTCATCATTCATCAAAAGCACCACAGATTTTGTTTCTCATATCAAAGATATTTCCATTAATGAAAATGACATTATAGCAAGTTTTGACATTATCTCTTTATTTACTATTGTTCCTAGAGACGAAGTACTTACATTACTAAAGGAAAAATTATCCAAAACAATGCAACATTGCATTCATTCTGGTTACTTTAGATATCGGGACTCCATTTACCAACAAAATCAAGGCCTGGCAATGGGCAACCAATTAGCACCAGTTCTAGCTAACATTTTCCTAGAAGATTTTGAAACGAAAGTTATATCTTCCTTCTCAATTAAACCAAAACTTTGGAAACATTATGTTGATGATATTTTCATTATATGGAGTCACGGATGCACTTCTCTCATAGATTTTCTTCATCATCTTAACAACCAACATCCTAATATAAAATTTACTGCTGATCTAGAACAAAATAACTCCTTACCATTCCTGGATGTAATGATTACACGATGCTCAGAAAGATTAAAAATCTCTATATACAGGAAACCTATTCGTATCAATAGATATCTACATAGTCATTCTCATCTTTTCCCACCACAGAAGCTCTGTGTCCTAAGGTAGATATAGTTATCTACCTTAGGACACAGAGCACGCTCTCTTTTAAATGAACCTGATGAACTCCAAAAAGAAATAAATCACCTCTCTCTTATCTTTAAACAAAATGGATACTCCGAAAAAACGATTAAGAAATTTCTTCCTCCTAGGCAATGCACCACAGAAACTAATAATAATTTTAAAGGTAGCATTTCCATCCCATACATTAGCACAGTCTCTAACAAATTGGCTAAGGTCCTTAAAAAATACAACAACAGGACATTCTTCACCACACTTCCAAAAATTCGTTCTCTTATAAGCCATCTTCACAACCTAAAATATCCAGGTGTATATAAATTATGGTGCGTTTGCAATATCCCTTATTTTGGACAAACCAACAAATCTATTGAACAATGTATTGAACGAGAGACATCTCCTATAAAAGATCACGTGCAACTGCATTATCCAGTCATGTTCTTTTTTTCAAACAACCCTAATGATGATCGCCAAAGTCACTCCGTTTGCTGGGATAAATCAGAAAATATTTTTCGCAGTGGTGATGTCGAAAGAAAAATTGTAGAATCCAGGGAAATCATCCTGAATCCTGAACACTTAAACAGCAATTTAAGTTATAACATCCCAGATAGCTATGCTGCAGTTATTCAATATTGGTGTTCATGAGAGCCTGCACGCACACACGCAATAAACAATGGCACGCTAGTTAGAACAACTTAAAAAATACAGTGTTTTTTGTTTCAATTATGTGTTGCAATTTTTACCTGTAATTCCCAGTTTTTTAGATACTTCAATGTTTATTACTATTCTCTTCCTTTAATGAATACCTGATGAAGGCTGTTATAAGCCGAAACTAGTTGTATTATTCTCATTAAAACTTTATAAGTTATCTCGGTTTAAGTCATTAAATCTATTTTTTAAAAATGTATCACAACAACCGAATAGAAGTGAAAGATTACATATATATATCACCTGCCTGCCATATATATATATGGCAGGTTACAGGTACATTGAATGAATATAACTGTAAAAACAAATAATGTTCTACCATGACACCCTCTACAACGATATAGAAAATAGGTAATAGTTTAGGAGTTAAGATTTCATAAAGTTCTTGAAAAGATGTGTTAACTGTATTGATTTTGAAAAGATCTATAATGGTATGCCAATCTATTCCAAATAAATGCTTGACTTGCCTGTGAAGAATAATACTTCTGCATAAATTTTACACATTTAGGAATGCTGTTGGAATCTTGAATTCTAAAGAAATTATTTGTTATTATTATTATTACTACCCCAAGACTTCATGAATTCAAGCATCTTGAATTCTAAAGAAATTATTTATTATTATTATTATTACTATCCCAAGACCTCATGGAGTCAAAGACTCATCTGGGAGGTCCTTTTATCACACACACAGCTCATCATACTGTGTCTTAAACACACTCAAACTCCTTGGAGACACCGCACTCTCAGGCAAGGCAAACCAATAATTTACAACTCTACATGAAAAAACCTGCTTCTCACTCCCCTACTCACACTCTCTTTATACAGTTTCCAGGGATGACATCTGGTTCTCCCCTGATCTTCCACTATTTTCTGTAGAACTTCTCCAGCATTGATCCCTTACCAACTTAGTCTCTATCATATCTCCCCCTCTTCCTCCTGTCCCAGACTCTGCAAAATCTTATTTATTATTTATTTACTTATTTATTATTATTATTTAAAATCTTAAATCCTAGATGTGGTCTATCCTGTAAGACATCTCCAAAGCCATGGAAACAAAAGAATTTGAAAATGTCAAAAATTGTCACATAAAAAATTCATTTTAAAAATTTAATGGAATTTACAACCGTGTTAGAAAAACTTTTTTTATTATCCTGGCGTTTCGATCTTCACATCAAGATCATCATCTGGAGCGTACGTAAATATACAGGACAAGCTGAGTTACATCATTAACTGTAAGCTAGAGAAACAATGATTTGATCACATGTTATTCTACTGGCGTGACCTCTGGTGAAAAAAAAATAAAATAAAATAAAAAATAAAATAAATAAATGAAATAAATAAATAAAAATTAAAAAAATTAAAAAATAAAATTAAAAAATTTTTTTTTTTACATCAAGCTAAATTCTATTTTACAATGACAGGAATAAACATTCCTTTAGATGGTTTTCTTTCAGAAACAATTGGTGTTCTATTTTTAGTATTGCAATTCTTATTTTTGATTTACAATACTGGATTTTCTACAGTCCTGTTTATAGTTCTTCTTGGTGAGGAAGGTCGAATATATACCTTCCATATGTTTGGGATTTTTAGGCCATCATTGTTGTTCAGATTGGGGTGGTTGATAATAATCTCACAGGCTTCCTTGAATTTTCGTTCATACCATGTTCTAGTGTGATGTAGACAGCTGGTGGTTTTCCAGTCAATTCTGTGTAAGGTATTCAGGGCATGATCAGAAAGGCCAGCTTCACCATAATTATTATATTTAATGTGTCGTTTATGTTCTTTTTGTCTAATAGGAATAGTGCGTCCTGTTTCTGCTATATATGGTATGTTGCAAGTAAACAGTTAAGGAAAGATTGCCCGAGGGAAGATATGTGACAAGTGTATCTAGAAACGGAGGTGTGTTGTGTTTTTCAATTTCAATTTGAAATTGAAACACACACAACACAAATGCATACAGTTCACAATTGAAATTGAAAAAAACACAAAAAACACAACACACTTCCGTTTCTAGATACACTTGTCACACGTCTTCCCTCGGGCAATCTTTCCTTCACTGTTTACTGAAAACCGACACATACGGGACAATATATACACATAAAATCCTACCACCACCCAACACAAAAACTAGGTGTCATCAACACGCTAAAATACAGAGCTCAGATGATTTGTTCCAGTGAACAGGCACTGAAAGACGAATTTAAAATTATCAGTAATAACTTACAAAAAAACGGATACAGCCAAAACACTATTAACAAAATTCTCTACAAAACCACAATAAAAAACAAAGACAAACCAGACTAAAGTAAAACTATAACCATTCGCTACATTAAAGGAATATCAGACAAGATGAACAGAGTACTACAAAAATACAACCTCAAGCCACCTTTAAGCCTCCTGCAAAATTAAAAAGCTTACTCAACTCATCCAAAGACCCACTCTCTCCACTAGCTCACCCTGGAGTATACCGGATTTATTGTACTTGCAACATACCATATATAGGAGAAACAGGACGCACTATTCCTATTAGACAAAAAGAACATAAACGACACATTAAATATAATAATTATGGTGAAGCTGGCCTTTCTGATCATGCCCTGAATACCTTACACAGAATTGACTGGAAAACCACCAGCTGTCTACATCACACTAGAACATGGTATGAACGGAAATTCAAGGAAGCCTGTGAGATTATTATCAACCACCCCAATCTGAACAACAATGATGGTCTAAAAATCCCAAACATATGGAAGGTATATATTCGACCTTCCTCACCTAGAAGAACTATAAACAGGACTGTAGAAAATCCAGTATTGTAAATCAAAAATAAGAATTGCAATACTAAAAATAGGACACCAATTGTTTCTGAAAGAAAACCATCTAAAAGAATGTTTATTCCTGTCATTGTAAAATAGAATTTAGCTTGATGTAAAAAAATTTTTTTTTATTTTATTTTATTTTATTTTATTTTTTAATTATTTTTAATTTTTTTAATTTTTATTTATTTTATTTATTTATTTTATTTTATTTTTTATTTTATTTTATTTTATTTTATTTTTTCACCAGAGGTCACGCCAGTAGAATAACGTGATCAAATGATTGTTTCTCTAGCTTACAGTTAATGATGTAACTCAGCTCGTCCTGTATATTTATGTACGCTCCAGATGATGATCTTGATGTGAAGATTGAAGTGTCGGGATAATAAAAAAAGTTTTTCTAACATGGTTGTAAATTCCATAAAATTTTTAAAATGAATGCTGATCACCATGTAACCCTAAAAGAAAAGGTCACATAAAAAACTATCTCCATCCAATAGCAAAAATTGGCCAGCTACAACAGGATCATGTAATAATGAAGTTTTCATCACTATCACTTACAAAAGATGCGGTCAATTCCCTCACTCATTGTCATAGCTTTGTCATCACTTCTAGACAAGTACCCTTGTCCAGAAGCAATGACAACAAGTATTGTTGCTGGAGGTAGTTTGTGTTGGAGGCAGGTTGTGAGATCCACAACCACACTGGCTAATAATTTTCATTTTGATATCCTGATAAAATCCACTAAGTGCAACATTCTGCAAGAAAAAATAGCATCCATAAAAAGCTTATATAGTAACAAGAAAATTATTGTAATCAAGCTGATGAGGATAATGCAACTGTCATAATAGATCAAACAGAATATAGCAAAAAAAAAAAAAAAAAAAGAAAGAAAGAAAGAATAATTTGCTAAAAGTTTGCAGTACTTACCAAGTTATGGATAAAGATTATATTCATTTGCAAAAGAAAAAGGTGCACTAATTGTAAAACAAAAAGTTATGTTCTGGGCAAAAAGAAATTATTATAAAACTAAATCTACTTTATGTTAAACCACCTTGGATATATATAGAGCAACAAAACTTCACAAATTCAATATCCCCCCCCTCCCCCCTCATTGTATAGTTGATAGCAAAGACAAACCAAATTACAGACTTCCTACTTCCTCGCAAGCAAATTCCTCCTCCCCTTCTATTAAAAATTCTCTTCACTTTAAAATTTTAATAAAGAAAGTCTTATTCTCAAAAATTCAGACATCATGATTAACCGTGATATTACCTCTTTATTTACCAGTATACTAATTACAAAATTCCTTGCTTAATTAATCCATTTCCACCTGATATATTTGAATTATTCAGATTCATCATATATATTCAAGTTATTTTATATGCAAATAAAAAAATATACAAACAGTTAGATGGGATGGCATTGGGTTCCCTCTCATTCCCCCCCCCCCCCCCCAGCCAATTTTTATGTAGAACATCTAGAGAATAAAGCTCAACATTGCTATACTCAAATTGGCAATCATCTGGCTACCAAATGCAGGTATGTGTTTGCTATTTGTCCTCATGGCAAAGAAACATCAGATAATTTTTTTTAACAGCCAACATCCAAAAGGACACTGTAAAACAAAAATAACAACTGCTTCCCTCTCTACATACATTACTTGCACATCTTCCATATGGTTCATTATCTTTTTTTTTTTTTTTTGCTTATAGAAAACTTATGCACATGAGAAGGTACTTACATAAGCAGTCATGCCATTATCCATCCCAGTAGTACAACATTCTGCTCTAGGTTCTCTATATAGAAATCAGCTGGTGTGTGTGGGGGGGGGGGGGGGGGAATGAGAAGGGAAATCCATTATTATCCCATCTAGTTTTTGTATATTTTTTCTTTGCATGTATGGTAAATTTGAATAATTCACATTGAGCTAGAGCTATTTGTTGTAATGCCATAGCACTTGCCATAGAACTTAGTTATCTTCACAGCATCTTTGTAGCAGGGCTACAATTCCTATAAGATAGATAAAATACCTCCCCCCCCCCATTTCTCCCATCACATGATCATAACAAAACTATATCCATCCCTTATATCCTGGGTGTATCTGAAAATTTTGAGGTCACATTACTGAAAATTTATGCTAACTACTACCCACAAATTTCAAAGAATATCATCATCACCATCATCATCATTATGATATATAGCCACATCCAGAGACTCATTAAGGGATACACATTTACAGGTCATAAAATGTCAATCATATCACTCCTAACCTTGAAACAATTTCACTGAAGATGCGTTCACACTGGTAGCTTATTTCATTCTTTCACCACATGCTATAGGAAAAACCAGGATCTCACATGCCTCTTAGCCACACACCTCTCCTCAGCTTCTGGGAAAATAATTTCCTTATTCCTAGTAGTTCACATTCTGTTCAACATTACAGTTATCCAATGTGATAATTTAGCTACCTTAGCAATGTGGTGTCTAATCTTTAACTCACTCTCCACCATTACTCCCAGGTCTCTAGTTTCATCAGCCATTGGCAGCAAATTTCTATTATTAAAATACTTAGGCTGCTGTGTCCTCAGTCTAAAATGCACATAATCTTGTACTTATTAATATTAAACATGCTCATTAACATTTTCCATGGAATTAGTCACTTCAAATTAGCCTGCAAATATTCTGTAGATATGTCCCTTATCACCTGAACCAACTTATCATCAGTGTATAATTGGATTTTCCCCCACACTGTGCTCAGTGTTATTTACAAGTTAAACAGCAAGGGTTCTAAGCACAGAACCCTTCTCACCACTCATTATCCTCCTTTTCTTAGACTCATTATCTCCGTACATCATTCTCTCTCTCTCTCTCTCTCTGATAGCTGTCATTCAGCTGCTCTCCTATCCATGCCACAAGCCTATTTCATAAACCATTCCCCTTGAGTTTGTGTAATAAGTTTCCATATGGAATGCTGTCAAATCTAGGATGTAAGAACTATTATAAGGACTTTTCATTTGAAGGTGAGTTACTTGATCTCACCCAGAAGTGGAAGGATTTTTCTCCTTAAAAACTTGGATTTCTCATCCTGCAGAATAGACCAGCCAGCTTGAGAACACGAGCAGTTAACTGGCATAATATGACTTCATAGCCTTAGTTGGACTGAAAGCCTGAAAGTGGCAACTTCAGGCTGAAACTTCACTTATTGAAGTGAAGTGAATTAAATTTATATCCCATGTAAAGACTTCCACAAACATCCATACCCAAGTTCAGGATTCCAATCCAAATCCAGGTTGTTCTTTGGAGAGTAGATATTAATCACTGGACCAACCAGGCTGCAATAGTACTTTGAGAAACTCCGGTATGTTCATTTCTTCTTCTTATTATTATTATTATTATCAAGAATTAGGCATTTGCCTCTTCTTGGTTCACTGGTCTGTCAACCTTGCAACTGGTCTTTCTCTTCTCCCCCCCCTCCCTCCCCCCCACAAAGATATCAGCTACCAAAAGAAGCAGATATTTATCTGCTTCTTTTGTTAACTGATATCTTTCCATTCTGTATAAATATGCTCTTTCCATTTATCTTTGTATTACTTGATTTTTTCATGTTGTGAATACCCGACTCTCTTCTAATGTCTTCATTTGTTATGTGGTCTAATTTTGTGCATCCTTTAATTGTTCTTAAAAATCTCATTTCTGCTGCCTGTGTTTTCTTCCTTTGATCTTTCTTTTTATCAGCCCACATTTCCAAGCCATATAATAGAGTGGGAATGGCCATTACTTTGAAATTTTAAGTTAGGTTTCTTGTCTTGTTTTTTATTCAGTATCCTTTTAATTGTTGCACACATTTCCTGAAATTTATTTTTTTTATCTACATCTTTGTTATTTAAATATGTTATTATGCAATCTGAATAATTAAACTATATCACCTGATTTATTATTTTATTTTCTGTGACTATTTATGATCTTGACTTTTAAATGTAATGATTTTTTTTTTTTTTTTTTTTTTTTGCAAAAGCTTTAAATTGTATTGTTAACTTGTTTTATTTAATTCATAAACTGATTTTTGAAAATTGTCTTGTAATATTATTATTATTACTTGACACCTCCAGGGAGTCCATAGACTCATTGAGGGAGGGCCACTGTCTGTCTCCACCACTCAATGAACTACAATGAACCGTAACTACACCAACACCATCTACCACCCACCACTATTAGCATTTTCACAGACAATCAAAAACATCCATGCCCATGGCGAGATTCAAACCCTCAGACTTTTGGCTGGAGAGTAGATACACTAACCACTCAGCCAACCAGGCTGGTTGGTAGGTGCCCAGGCCTATAATCTGATTATTTGCATACATTGCTGTATTAATAACAGTTCTTATGGTTAACTGGACGCCTTGTTTTCTCATACGGAGGTAGCAGGGTTTTTTCTCCCGGAAACTCGGGTTTTTCATCCCGCATACATACAAATCGGCCCTTCAGAACACACGCAATTTACAGACAAAAATTACTAGTTGCGGTGGTGTTGGAGGTGGGCGGTTGATGGCGTTGATGGAGATGATTCGTAGTAGAGGTTAGGTGTAGAGACAGTTGTAGGTGTCCTCCCGCGATGAGTCTTCGGACTCCTTGGAGGTATCAGGAATAATAATAATAATAATCATTTTCCATATTTTAATAACCTGATCAATGTATATATTGAATAGAATCCTTTCCTTTAGTGTTATATGGTGATCAGCATTCATTTCAGTAAAATTATGGAGACTACAACAATATTAGGAATAATTACTTTAATTTCCCAATGTTTCGACCTTCATATAATATAATGCCAGCCTTGGTGACTGAGTGGTTAGCGTATCTGCTCTCCAGCCAAAAGGCTGTGGGTATGAATCCCGCTCTTGGCATGGATGTTTGTGATTGTCTGTGAAAATACTAGTGGTGGTGGTGGGCAGTAGATGGCATTGGTGTAGATGATGATATTAGTTGTGGTTCACTGTAGTTGGTGGATTGAGTGGTGGAGACGGAGAGTTGTAGAGTAGGTGCCCTCCCTCGATGAGTCTTTGAATTCCTTGGAGGTGTCACATAATAATATTAATAGTAATAATAATAATATTAAGGTCATTATCTGGAGTATACACACATATATACAAAGACAAGCAAAGACATATATACATTTCAAACAGTGTGCCAAAGTGACAATGATTTGATCAATCATTATTCTAGCCTGACCTCTAGCTAAAAAAAAAAAAAAAAACTACATCCAAGCTATATTCTATTTAACATCACCAGAGAACAAATTCATATAGATAGTTTTAATACATAAAAGTGGTGGCCTAATCCATAATTTATCATGAGTGTTGTTATATTAGAGTTAAGATCCTAAATTAATTACAGTCCTAATTATAATTAACTCTTAGACCAAAAGGTTATGTGGGCAGAATATGTGCCATCCATATTCTTGTGATTTTCGACCACCATTATTGTTATGATTAGGGTGGTTGATAAGAATTTCACAGGCCTCCTTAAATTTATGTACATACCACGTTTTGGTGTTGTAAACAAAGGTGCCTTTCCAGTTACTTCTATGTAGAGTATGTTCTTAGAGTATCTGTATTCAGGGCATGATCCAAAAGGCCAGATTTATCATAGTTATTAAAATTAATGTGCTGTTTATGTTCCTTTTTTTTGGATAGGAATTGTTCTTCCTGTTTCACCTATATAGGGCAAATTATAGGTGTGATGAATATGGTATATTCCAGGGTGGTCTAGTGGAGGAAGTTGATCTTTGGATGAATTGAATAAGTTGTTTAATTTTGCAGGAGGTTTAAAGGTGGCATTAAGGTTGTGTTTCTGTAGTATTTTGTTATTTGATCTGATATCCCTTTAATGTATGGAATGGCTACAGTTTTATTGTAATCTAGTTTATTTTTGTTTTTAAGTGGTGTCTTATGAAGAATTTTGTTGATATTATTTTTGCTGTAGCCAATTTTTCAGGAAGGTATTGCTGATAACTTTTAATTCATGTTTAAGTGCTTGTTCACTGGAGCAAAACTTCAAAGCCCTGTTTTTTGGTGTGTTAATGACACCTAGTTTTTGTTTTGTGTGGTGGCAAGAGTTTGTGTATATATTGGCCAGTATATGTAGGCTTCCAGTAAACAGCGAAGGAAAGACTTCCGAAAGGAAGGCATGTGACAAGTGTATATAGAAAGGGAAGTGTGCTCTGACTTTCAATTCCATTTGTGAATTGTATGTGTTTGTGTTATTTGTTTAATCAGATTAAAAAGAAAACAGAAGAATTACTTAAACCATTCACATCCTGGCCCATGGATGCAATTAAAAAACTACTTCCACATTGTACTTGTTCCCTGAGAATTTATGGTTTTCCCAAGATTCACAAGCAGAACATTATGCTTCAGCTGATAGTTGAAGATATCGACAGCCCCAATTATCATCTAACATCAATACTCAAGGAGTTGGTAGATCATTCCTCCTCCTATTAAAAACACACAACACTTTGTAAACAAAATTAAAGACATCACACTAGAAAAAAGTGATTTATTAGTCAGTTTTGACATCTCTGCACTTTTTACAAATGTCTAAGCATTAACCTGTATATTAATGGCATTGGGGAAGATTTGGATGGGATATAGAGTTGTTTGCAGATGATGCAAAGTTGGGATGAACTATGAGGAGTAGAGCAGATGTTATGGCCTTACAAGAAGACTTGAATTGATTGAGTGAATGTGCACTAAAGTGGGGATGCTAGTTCAATGTTACAAAATGTAAGGTTTTAAAATTTGGGAAACAAATATGGGATGTAGGATTTACACTTGGTGGGGATATATTGTTGGAGGAGGAGGAAATAAGCGATTTTGGAAAGATAGTGGATAAGGATTTGAAATTTAGGGAACACTTTGCCAAAATTGTGAGGACAACACAAATAATTCTGGGAATGATACAGAGGACACTGACTTGTAAAAATAAGGAGATTCTTGTTCAGTTGTATAAGGCTCTAATTAGGTCATACATGGACTACTGTGCACAGATTTGGTCACCTGGTTTCGATCTCTGGAATGTTGAATATGAGGAAAGGTTGAGAAGGTGCAATTTACAGAGTCTGTTGGAAGGATCAAGAGGGATGATATGATAGAGACGTACAAGTTAGTAAGGGCTTATAGGATCAATGTCATCAAATCATCAAATTCCTGATATGTACCCTCAAGGGGTGTACAAGATATGATAGTACTACATGAAAAATTTACATCATTACTAACTTCCTATCTACAATTTTCCTCCAAATCAGTCAGTTACTTGTCAAGGCTCCAACATTATCAGATTTTATATTTATATCGTATCAATCCACCTATATTTATATCGTATCAATCCACCTATATTTATATCGTATCAATCCACCTATATTTATATCGTATCAATCCACCTATATTTATATCGTATCAATCCACCTATATTTATATCGTATCAATCCACCTATATTTATATCGTATCAATCCACCTATATCTTGGTCTTCCTCTGGGTCGTTTTCCTGCCAACCTGGCAGAGAACACTTGTTTTGCTAATCTTTCCTTGCCCATTCTGTTTAAGTGATTAGATTAGCCACCTGAGATTAGCTCTGTTAGCGCTAATCTTTCTCAGGACTCTCATATCTGCAGTCTCTAGTCTTTGGTTAAGTGTTTTACTTCTGACCCAGCTCCATAAGTTAAAACTGGTTTGAATACTGTCTTGTATACAGCTAATTTAGTGTTCCAACTAATTTCTCTCTTATTCTATATAAATTTATTCAGTTGACTGAATAAATTTATATAGAATAAGAGAGAAATTAGTTCTCTGCATGCAAAAAGCCTGCTTCTCAGTTGACGTGAGAAGCAGGCTTTTTGCATGCAGAGTTGCGAATAATTGGAATGCCTTGCTTGAGAGCATGGTGTCTGCAGAGAATTTGAGTTTGTTGAAGGTGTGGTAGATGAGCTGTGTGTATGACAAAGGAACCTCTTCGATCAGTCTTTGACTCCATGGTGGGCTTAGGGTAATAATAATAATAATTATAATCTTAACAATAATGGCTGTCTAAAAATCCCAAGAATATGGATGGCACATATTCTACCCCCATAACCTTTTATTGTGAGTATTTATATTATAATAATAATCCTAATTATAATTAGGACTGTAGTAATCTAGGATCTTAGCTGTATTAAAAGTATTAATATGAATTTGTTGTGTGATAAATAGGATATATATTTGATGTTATTTTCTTTTCTCACTAGAAGTCAGTCTAGTAGAATAATGGTTGATCAAATCGTCACTTTGGCATACTGTTTGAAATGTAATATAGCTTGTCTTTGTATATCTTGTTTATATGCCAGATGATACTTTAATATGAAAGTCAAGACATTGGAAAATTAAAGCAATTATTCATAACGTGGTTGTAGTCTTCATAATACAAGAAGCATTCGAAATAAGAATTTTGATGATCGCACATAACTGAAGGGACTCGTGGTGTGAGAGTGTTGGACCTGGTCATTGGTTCAGAGGATATTTGCATAAGTAAGGTGTCCTCGTACCTCTAATTGGTGAGAGCGATCATGCAGTACCAGTGGCGTAGCTGGGGGGGCAGTCTGCCCCGAGCGGCACTTTGAACCTTTTTGAACTTGTACAGTTAATTCTAAAATACAATCTCAAAAACTTAATTCCAAATATTGTAATACTACTGCGACTTTTCCTCACAACTGCTGTAAGTGTTGCTAATTGTGGGAGGAGTTTTTCTAAATAAATTTTATTATTATTATTACTATTATTACGGGCGACTCCACGAGTCCTTTTTATCGAGGGAGGCCCTAAACATCATATTCATCACAACTATATGACATTCACATAGTATCTATCATACTTTGCCTTGAACTCATTCACTGTCACAGCACACACAACAGACTCAGGCAGCTTATTCCACTCATTCACCACTCTAAAAGTAAAAAACCCAGCTCTAATACCTTTACTAACCACACTCTTGCCCAGCTTCCATGAATGTCCCCTAGTCCTACCACCACCAGTCCTGTTCTCAAAAATATCCTCTGAATTAATCCTATAGAAACCCTTCAGCAATTTGAATGTCTCAATCAATCATATCTCCCCTTTTCTGCCTATCAACCAATTTCTGCAACCCACAAATCTTCAACCCGTTTTCATAAGGTTCATTCCATAGACCTGCTATCATCTTGGTCACTTGCCTCTGGATCCTCTCAACCTCCTCCCCATCAAGAAGAAACCTAGGTGACCAGATCTGGGCACAGTAATCTAGACGGGGTCTTATCAAGGCTTGATACAGAGGAACAATAACTTGCGTATCTCTGCTCGTCAAAGTATTCTTCAGCATCCAAGTGATTTGATGAGCTGATTTAGCCACTTTTGCGATGTGCACCCTAAACTTTAACTCCCTATCCACCAACACTCCCAAGTCCCTGAACTCATCAATCTCCTGGAGTACAGTTCCACCAATGTGATATACTGCTGCTAATCTTTTCACCCCATAATGCATAACCTTACATTTTTCCACATTAAATTGACATCCATTCTCCTTAACCCAGACCTCCAATCTATCCAAATCATCCTGCAAAATTTTGACATCTTCTGCATTCACTATTTCCCTACGCAACTTAGTATCATCAGCGAACAAATGAACATTTCCTCACAGATCCTTTCCTATATCATTAATGAACAAATTAAACAGCAGTGGTCCAAGAAAAGAACCCTGCTGCACACCACTAGTCACAGGCCATCTTTTGGACTCTACTCCTGAGTAAACTGTTCTCTGGTATCTCTCCATCAACCACCCTCCTATCCATCTCACCAACCCTATATCCATTCCCATATATTGCAGTTTACGGATTGGACTTCCATGTGGTATCCTGTCAAAGGCAGGTCCAGCAGTATCACTGTAAACCCATTACCCTTATCTAGTTAGCCATCACTGTGTTATAAAACCTGACCAAGTTGCTGAGGCATGATCTACCCTTCACAAAACCATGCTGTCCTCCATACGGTATCTCATTTTCATCAATCCATTCCTGTATTTTACCCTTGACTACTTTCTCCAAGACCTTGACAACGACTCCTGATATGCTGATCGGGGTAATTTGCAATAGTAGTCTTGGATCCTGCTTTATGCAGTGGAACTATTTTCCCCTCTTTCCACCCCTTCGGGACTAAACCAGACCCGAGACTCAGATTAAACAATAAGGTCAAGGGCACTGACAATTCTTTAGCCGCTTCATGTAAGACCTGTGCTGATATACCATCCAATCCCACAGATATATTTACATTAAGGTACTGTAATAGACTATTCACCTCCACTTCATTCACCACAATTCCCATATAAACTAATGGTTCCTTCATTTTTTCAACGTCACCACCTGTATGATATACTCTTGCAAAGTGCTCACTCAGCAATTCCACTATATCGACTGATTCAGTGACCTCCCTATCATCGCCGTTCCTTAAAATCATTCTGCCGTGTACAATTTTTCTTTTACTAGCAGCATATTGAAAGAACTGTTTGGGATTCTCTTTAGCTTGCAGGCTAATTTCCTTTCATAATCCGTTTTTGCTTTTCTTACCACACACTCGTTACCCTTCTGGAAACCATAATGAAAAAAGATTCTGGCCCTGTTTTAAAATGCTTAACCATTGAGTGTGAATACCGTGAAAAGACATATTTGTGAAATGGCTGAAGATGCAGAAAAAACTCTAGTATCAGAACTCAAAAGTAGTAAGTTCTCCAACTTGATGAATCTACATTCGATAGTTCTTCTATTCTTATGGCTTATGTAAGATATTATAGTAAAACAAACATCAAATTATTGACGAATTTTTATTTGCAAAATATCTTGAAAGTGATGGAATGGGGTTGACAATTTTTGAGCGATTGGAGGAATATTTAAATAAGTATGATATTCCATTTACTAATATAACAGCAGTAGCCACAGATGGCACATCTGCAATGGTGGGCCGTTATCGAAGTTTTGCTGCCTTTCTGAAGGAAAAAGTTCAAAGTGTACATACTATTCACTGTGTGTTGCACCGAAACCATTTGGTGGCAAAAACTCTCTCAGTGACGAACTGCATGATACTCTAAGAGTGTGTATTAAATCTATTAATCAAATTATAGCTCATCCTCTTAAATCGCGATTGTTTGCCAAACTTTGTGAAAAAAAATGATGAAGTATCAAACCAATTACTTTTGCATACTGAGTAAGATGGTTGTCCAGAGGTGCAAGTCTACAAAGATTTGTTGAGTTGTTCGACTGAACCCTAGAGTTTCTTACAGATGTTAATTTGTTTTTGAGTGATGAACTGAAGAGAAATAAGAATCATATTTTCTACTTGGTGGACTTATTTTCAAAATTTAATGACATACAGACCTGTCTACAAGGTAAAGATGGCACGATTATTCAAGCTCGACGATTCTTTTAGGCTTCCAAGCTAAATTAGCCTTATTTAAATCATCATTGTTACGAAAAGATTTTCAGTACTTTTCGAATCTATGGCAATTGAAAGTAAAAGATGAAGACTTAGAAATATACACAAAACATCTTCAAAATTTGAGCGATGATTTTAAATTGCGCTTTGCAGATTTTGAAAACATGCACATTCCAGATTGGGTTAGCACGCCATTTTCTGCAGATATCAAAAATATCGAATATAACTTACAAGATGAACTTATTGAATTGTCAGTTGATCTTGAAGCTAAGACGCTTTTTAAAAATAGGACTTTAAGTTACTTTTGGACGAATATAAATGTCGTAGAAAAATATTCAAAACTTTCTGAAGTGGTACTTCCCTTTTTGCTTGCATTTCCAAGCTCGTACATGGTTGAAGCTGGTTTCAGCCATGTTAATTCCATTTTAACAAAACAAAGATATAAGCTAGATATAGAATTCCATGGCGATTTAATAAGGCTGAAACTTATTAATTTTGAACCCAACGTTGCTAATCTTGTCAAGAGTCACGAAGCACTACCCTTCACATTGACAACGTTAGTAAATTGTATACTAATTTAATAAAAGTCTTATTTTCTTATATATAAGGTAGAATGTATTATTATTTTGTTATCTAAATTAAATTTTATATTTTATATATTATTTATCCCTCCTATCAAATATGTAATGTTAAGAAGGACGTCAAAAAAAAACGTATCCCTTTGACGTTAAGCCAATATAATAATATATACTATATTATACATACAATAAGCACTGTAACTATAAAATAAACAATCTAAAAACTCACTTTTGTTTGTTCTATTATAATTACATAATAGTAAAATAGAGGGGGGGTCGATAAAAAAGTCAAGAAATTCTTGAAGGGGTCGACGGTCAAAGAAGTTTGGTGACCCCTGCCCTACACATTCAATCCCACTAACTATATCATCTTCTGTCAGCCATGTTTCACTAATGCCAATAACCTGTGGCCAGGAAGAGCTAACCAAGACCAAAAATTCTTGCTTCTTGTTCCTAATATTCCTGGCATTAGTATACACATTAATATATACATTTTGATTAAGAATTACCTACATTACTATGAAATAGACTTAGTCAATTTTATCAACGATTTTGCTAACCGAAAAGCAAGAAAAATAACATTTTAGAATGTTGAAATTAACTTTTTACTTCAAAAATAAATGTAGTGTTTTAATTTATTTCCCTATACATTGTTTTCACTTTTTGTATGGAGAGGGGCAGTTTTTTTTTGGTGTGTATGGAGAGGGGTGGCAAGCTCAGGGACCGCCCCGAGCAGCAACAGCTCTAGCTACAACACTGTGTGGTATTAACTTGGGAGGTTGCAAAATTTATGGATTTCTCTCTTAAGAAGGGGTATATACGGAACTACAGGTTAGGTGATTATAACAAGCTTCAGAGTGAGCTTACAGTCATCACATGAATAATGGTTGATCATTATTCATCATGGGATAAAATTGGATGCATGGTATAAAATCAGCAGGTATCTGAGGAAGGCGATATCAGAATGTAACCGCATGGTCAGAAAGACAAACAAGGTAGGCATTAGACGGATGAGTTGTAGTATCAAGCTTTATCTGCAAAAAAAAGAAAATGTTATGGAGAATTTACAAGGAGACCAGTACAAGGCTCAAGCTAGAAAGGTTACCAGCATAGAAAGAAAAGCTAAATCAGATGATGAGAAGACCTTAGCCAAGAAGATCAAGAGTAATCCCAAAGAATTCTTCTGCTATGTGGAAAGTAAAAGGAAGATTGACTTCATAAGGATAATTTTAATGGATGGTATTGTGACAAATTCAGATATAATAGTAGAGTTATTGAGTGATCACTTTTCAAAAGTCTACCACCCAAGTGAGGATATCTCTGTACCCAGAGCCGGTGCTTGCGTCTTTGCTGCCTGCATGCAATGCTTATCTAAGGACCCCTGTAACGATCCGGGCGTGTGTGGTTCTTTTACGATAATAAAAATTTAAATTATTTGAAATTTCTTAAATAAATTTTGATAGAACAGCCACACGTTGGTTCGATAAATGTAACGAACCGGGGGTGTTGACTAGGCCAGATAATCGTTAAAAACCCGTATATTCAAAAAATTCTCAAAAATTGAAGCAAATTTTGATAAAGCCACTTAACTTTAATCATTGAATATATAATGATACAGGGATTTTAGCCTTCTCACCAAACCGAATTGCTAACATAATTAAAATGAATTTTAATTAAAGTTAAAATTTATTTGAACTAAAGTTTAAAAAATTCTTCCATTTTACAAGTTACTAAATTCTTAGTAACTTGTAAAAATTTTTTAATAATTTTTATAACTGGACCTATCTTTTAGGAAAATAAAAGAAACTCAAGATAGATGACAAAATAAGAAAAGAATTCAAAAATAATTAGAACATTTAATATAAGTATTCAAAAAATAACATCTTTACAGAATAACAGAAAATAAATTAAATTACATAAATATACTTGAAATTTTTTTATTAAAATTTTAAGGTTTTTGATTTCATATTCACAAAATTAGAAATAATGGTCTTAACGTCTAATTCCGCACATATATCATTTTCAATAGCTATTAACGCCAAACTAACAAGCCTTTTTTGTGACACTTGTTCTTAAGTAGGTTTTAATCAATTTCAACTTGGAAAAGGAACGTTCACTGCTCGCTACACTAAGTTAAGGTTAATAGTATTCTTAAAGCAATTGAAAAGTTAGGGAAAGATAAATTATTGAACACAATAAAATTAAGAATATCAAAAGGGCTTTTGAATATTTAAATTATCCTTCCGAAAAATATCCCGGAAAGCACATAACTCGTCATATAGTTCTATTGCATTCACGTTTTTATTGTCGCAGTCCTTCAAGAGAATCTCTAAATCATCACAAATTTTTCGTAAATCTTCGTTATTAATTTGTAGTAATCTATACAAGAAACTGAAATTATCATATCTTTTAGTTGTTCAAAACGTTCTATTGATGAACACATTGCAACGTCTAGAAGTGTATAAAACACATTCACTCTAAATTTATCTTCTGGCGATTGTGGCGTTTTATCATGATACTCGTAGTCAAATTGTCGTGTCCTCTTTTGTCATCGGACTTCTGTACCAGTTTTAAATTCTTGTTCTCCGTCCACCTCTTCACTCAGTTCTTTTGCCATTTTAGAACTTCTTTAAAATTTGTATCTGATTGATACTCTTGTAAGAATATTTTTAAGTTTTCGATAGATTCTAAAGCAAGTGTATTGTTCATATTTTTGTCTTGAAGCATTTTACTCACAGGGTTTATTCTGTTAAGTAAATCATGTCAAGTTATAAGAGAGCAAATAAATTTGTAGTCCTTTATTTTAGCACATAATGTTTGTACTTCATGCTGAGTTTCTTTATTAAAATTTTCATTATTTAAAATTTCAAAAAGTGCATCATAAATTTCTCCTAACTGATATCGTAGGGGGAGGATTGCATTAATTTTACTTTCCCATCGCATTTGGAGATTCTTGTTCCGTTGTAAAAGGCTTTGATTAGGCCACACATGGATTATTGTGCCCAGATTTGGTCATCAGGTTTTCAGAAGGATGAAGAGATGTTGGAAAGGGTCCAAAGGCGACTGACTAAGGTTGTTTCTGACCTCTGGAATGTCGAGTATGAGGAAAGATTGAAAAGATGTAATTTGCAGAGTCTAGTGGAGAGAAGGAAGAGGGGAGATATGATAGAGACCTACAAGTTGGTAAGAGGTTGTTATAGGATCAATGGTGTAGAAGTTCTACAGAGAATAGTGGGAGATCAGGGGAGAACCAGAGGTCATCCCTGGAAACTGTATAAAGAGGGTGTGAGTAGGGGAGTGAGAGGCAGGTTTTTTTTCGTGCAGAGTTGTGAATGATTGGAATGCCTTGCCTGAGAGTGTGGTGTCTGTAAGGAGTTTGAAAGTGTTCAAGGAACGGTATGATGAGCTGTGTGTGTGTGAGATAAAAGGACCTCCCAGATGAGTCTTGGACTCCATGAGGTCTTGGGGTGGTAACAATACTAATAATTATTATTATCCCAAGACACCTATGGAGTCAAAAACTCATTGCCTTTGTCATACACACTGCTCATCATACTGTGCCTTAAATACATTTAAATTCTCTGTTATTCCAGTGTATTCCAATCATTCGCAACTCTCCATGCAAAAAGACCTGCTTCTCATCCCTTGTTCATGCCCTTATACAGTTTCCAGGGATGACCTCTTGTTCTCTCCCCATTTCCCACCATTTTATGAAAAACCTCTTCAATATTAAACCTATAACAATCCCTTACTGACTTGTGCATCTCTCTCTCTCATATCACCCTTCTTTCTCTTATCCACTGGATTCTGCAAATTGCATCTGTGGTTGAACCATGGAATGCATTGCCTGATGGAGTGGTGAGAGCGAGAACGGTCAATGGGTTTAAGGAGTGGTATGATAGACTTTGTGTTTCTTAGGGGGGGAAGACCTCCCCTCGATGAGTCTTCATAGACTTTTTTGTTTCTTAGGAAGGACCTCCCACGATGAGTCTTTTGACTCCATAGAGGTCTGAATAATAATAATAATTAACCTCTCTTTATTATCATCATTATAGTGACTAGAAACTACCATAGTTAATCACCTCTAGACCCTTTCCAATATCTCTTCATTCCTTTGAAAACCAGGTGACCAAATCTGTTCACAGTAGTCCATATGTGGCCTAATCAAGGCCTTATACAATAAAACCATAATCTCTTTTTTCTTCAAGTCAGTGTCCTCTGCATTATTACCAGAATTTGTTGTCTTGTCCTCAAAATTTTGGCAGTTTCTCCTCTAAATTTTAGATCGTTATCCGCCATCACCCAAGATCTCTTATTACCTCCAACAGTGTATCCCCACCAAGAGTAAATTTTACATCCCTCTGTTTTCCACATTTTAAAACCACCTTACATTTTGCAACATTGAATTGGCATCTCCATTCCCTTGCCCATTCACTCAGTCTATTCAAGGTACTCTTGTAAAGCCATAATATCTGCTCTACCCGTCATAGTCCTTCCAGAACTTTGCATCATCTATAAACATCTGAATATCCCCATTCAAATGTTCTCCTCATTAACATAGAGGCTAAACAGCAATGGCCCTGAAATAGATCCCTGAGACACACTACTGATGACTTTCCTCTTCTGGGATATTGATACCTATCAGATAGCCAATCTCCAATCCAGTGCACTAGTCTGATATCCAACCTTGTGTTTCTTGTGTTCTTCATGAAATTGAGTATTACCATTCATCTTATGTTGCCTCCATAATGCCTTCTTTCTCTATATGCTTGATCTCTTCATTCATTCATTCATTCATTTCACACCTACCTTATTTATCCTTCTGACCATCAGAATACATTTCTTCTATGAGATAGTTCTAGAATATCCCATAATGCACCCAAGCAGCATTTCCAATCTCCTTTCCATCCAACTCCTCATTCCATGCTACAGCTACATTCTCTCTCTCTCTCCTGAGCTTCTCATAAACACTAGCATTATAGTTCCACATATACCCTTTCCTCACATTGCTGGCAACTACAAAGTAGTCACTTCGTGGTCACTCTCACCAACTGGAGGAAGATTTTATACTTCATTTATAAAGATTCTCAGATGAGATAATCAAATCCAAGAGCCTCAATTCTCATGTGCCCTCTGTTTCATATTGTCTGAGATAGTTATCCCTCAAAAACTCGAGAAATTCATTCTCAAGTTGCTATCTCGTCATTTCAATCTGTATTGCCATAATAATTGCCTCTTTTCTTATTTGCTTGGCTAACTTTCTTATACATTTCATGATCACCACCATCCATATTACCAGGTCTATAGCAACATCTGACTAAGTATTTCACTGAAAAGTTTTTTTTCACTTCTTGGTTATAAATTAAATTAAAAATGCCAAAAAAATTATATTCTTGGTTTATTCCTTATCCAAGTGAAGCAAACAAAGTTTGTATGTGAAGTCTCTTCATGGCTAAGCTAATTACAAGGTGTGGCTATTTAATAATGAGACTGGTTGCAAAAATGTGGTTTATTATTACAATTGTACAACTTAATTGTTATCCCCTTTAACCTACTCCCCCTCCTCTATCTGTATATGCATATGAATTTTCCATTGTTGGAAACAGTGCTGCAAATCATCAGGTGTTATCTGCTTCAGTAGCACTGCTGTTTTCTCCTTTACCTCATCCACTGACTGAAAATGGATGCCCTTCATAGTTGAATGGGTACCAGAGGGTCAGACAGTTAACCAACATTATTTCCTTGAGATTTAGGCCAAGCTGAGAGAACAAGTGAGGAAGAAGAGACCCGGTGTGGACTGTGGAAGAACAACGCTTGGATTCTCCATCAAGACACTTTACAGACAGTATCAGCCAGATACTGTCTGTAAAGCAGTACCTGGCCGATAAGAAGATCCCAGTGTTGGACCATCCACCTTACTCACCGGACTTAGCTCCATGTGACTTTTACCTTTTTCCAAAGTTGAAATCCGCAATGAAGGGCACCCATTTTCAGCCAATGGATGAGGTAAAGGAGAAAATGGCTGCGCTACTGAAGCAGATAACACCTGATGACTTGCAGCATTGCTTCCAATAATGGAAAATTTGTATGCAGCAGTGTATAGATAGAGAAGGGAGTTTTTTTGAAGGGGATAACAATTAAGTTGTACAATTAATAAACCACATTTTTGCAACCAGTCTTGTTATTTAATAGCCACATCTCGTATATAGAGGTATACATTAATTGCCTTCACATCAATAGAACATAGTAAAGTAGATGAATAAGAAAAGAGCACTGAATTGTTTTAAATTGTTTCAGTAAAGGCTGTATGGCACAATGAAAAATATTTATTTACAGTATTTTTTTATTATATTTTGTATAATTATATATAAATTATATATTTTCAAGTGCCTCTACTGCATTAGGATTTAAGGAAGATGTATAGAGAGTTTTTATCTGAAGACATGCTAGCTCATATTATTATTATTATTTGACACCTCCAGGGAGTCTAAAGACTCATCGAGGGAGACTGTGCCAACAGCATTGAACGATACATCCCTTCCAACTACTAACTGCGCTCAAACTTGCTTAACTTTTTGCATGCGCCATTAGTAGCAGAAGCTCTACCAATCCAGGTGACAGCATTTTCCTTCTGCAAAAACAGTCAGATCACACACAATGACAGCCATAGCAAACTATGGAAATAAGATTAACCACCCTATCATTACCAAAATGTGGTTAATAAGATACATAGTTACTTAGATACATTTGGGCCTAACACATTAAGCAAGATAGGTTTATATCTTTTTCTTGAATATTTCCTGGATACTATGAATGGATAAGATATAAATTCAGTACAAATAAGTGACATGTTAAAAAATATATATTAAAAAAAAGATATTTTAAACTACTTAAATCAGTTTCCACAGCTATGTGTGTGACTGTAACACTCATCACATTTATTTGCCATATAAATTATGCCACAATTTTCTAATTAAAAATTGTATTTTATTTAATAAAAATACAGTAAATCTTTCCATTTTTATTATGACACACACACACACGTATATATAATGATAAAATTTATGTTTTTATTTTGAAGTTTAAAACTAAAGCAGTGAGCAAAATAACTATTCAGAATATATAATATTTTGAATACTTATATCTATAATAATGAATTGTGCCAAAGGCATGACTTCTCTATAAAGAATAATTATTTTCATTTTGGTTCTCCTTTTTCACTTCTTGTGACTGTTTTGCAAATGTCATTTTACCAAACATTCTCAATCTCTCAGAACACAAAATGGAAACAATAACAGCAACAAAAAGAGCTAAACTCACACTAAAAAAACCATTTATTCATTAGTGTGCATGCTTACCATCATCATCTTATTTATCACTATTCATCCTTCTCATAATTTAATTAATTGTATTTAATTAAATTCTAATTTTTCTTTCTCTTGCTTCTTTCACTTTGTTTGTTAATTGTAATATGTTAAAATGTTTAAAATTAAAGCAGTGAGAAAAATAAGTATTCAGAATATATAATATTTTGAATACTTATATCTATAATAATCAATTGTGCCAAAGGCTTGACTTCTCTATAACGAATAATTATTTTCATTTTGGTTCTCCTTTTTCACTTCTTGTGACTGTTTTGCAAATGTCATTTTACCAAACATTCTCAATCTCTCAGAACAGAAAATGGAAACAGTAACAACAACAAAAAGAGCTAAACTTACACTGAAAAACTATTTATTCATTAGTGTGCATGCTTACCATCATCATCTTATTTATCACTATTCATCCTTCTCATAATTTAATTAATTGTATTTAATTAAATTTCTAATTTTTTCCCTTGCTTCTTTCACTTTGTTAATTGTTAAAATTGCTTTACAGATTTATGTAATACATTTGTGCTTTTACCATTACAAGTTACATTAATTATGTATTTAATTAAGAATGTTTATAATACAATATATTTCCTCTAAGTTATACATTTATTATACAATTGTAAAGTGTTATACAATTGTTACCTATTACAAAGATACTCCTGCACTGCAGCTTACTATTTTTGTTTATGCCTGTACATGTGCATAATTGTTCTCTCATTTATTATATGTTGATATTATTCTCTATAATTACTTAACAAGGGGTTCTTGAAAAGTTATTAATGCTGCTCTCATACTCTGTCTGTCCATGTGTATATCACATGATCCTTCACAACTTATTTAAATCATGATTCCAGTATTGGGTACATATACACTCAGTGACCAGAATATTAGAGACATTCCCATATGTTGAATCAAATTCATCAGTAACAAATGCCATATGCCAGCTACTGGCTGTAAATAGACAGTAGATTCTTTCTGAGAGATGTTATTGTGGCAGGATCTGTTTCAGTGGCTTTAAATGGGGGGGGGGGGTGTATGACAGTAATGACCGTTAAGGATATCTTTAAAACCATGTGAGTGTTGGACATGTGGTTGGAAACAGCTGATCAATATAAGATGCAGATGAAAGATTGATAGGTGTGTAAAATCTAATTAAAATGCTATTCTTAGTCAACACAATTTCTACTGTCTAAGTATACCATGCATTGGACACTATCCCAAATGAGATATAAAAATTTATGATGGTGTCATGAAGGTACTATGCCAGCCCAACAACAACAACAAAAAAAAGGAGTTATAACTCGGAGAAGATTACCATTGGACATTTAGATAGCTGGAAATAATATTGTATGGAACAATAAATCCTGATTCCTGAATTCATTTCTCCATACACTGTTCCCTCAAAAGGAGCAGTATATGGCAAAAGCAACACAAAACCAGACCCTTTATTCTGTCATAACATACAAGGCAGTGGACTTTTCTGACACTACTTAGGCCCTTGATATCAATAAAGGCTGAGTGATATCCCTAAACATTGTTGCTCTACCAAGTACACTGCATTCATATTGACCATTTACCCTTCATATAAAGGGTAACATGGTAGCTTGCCAACAAGGATAATATGCTATGTGTAGGGTACATTTGGGAATAGTTACAGGAATATGATAGTGACCTGTCACTTAATAGATTATTCCTTCAATCAACCACTCAGCATCTGTGAGATATAGTTGAATTAGATGTTATGACGAGGACTCACAAGAGGTATATACCATGTTACCCTTCATATAAAGGGTAACATGGTATATACCTCTTGGTATCTTTCCAACAAGGATAACATACTGTGTGTAGGGTACAAATTGTTTGGGAATAGTTACAGGAATATGATAGTGACCTGTCACTTAGTAGATTATTCCTTCAATCAACCACTCAGCATCTGTGAGATATAGTTGAATTAGATGTTAACCTGGACTCACTAGAGGTATTCATAATATCGACTTCAGGTGAAATCCTTGTGAAGTGTTTCTAGAATCCTGTGGAGTCAATGCCTTAGTGTGTCAAGGGGCTGTTTTGAAAAGCATGGTAATCTGACACACTGTCAGATGTTTATCTCTAATAAACTGGCCAGTTAGTGTATATATTAACTATATTTTAATTGCTTTATTTCACAATCATATATTATTTTTGAATCTTACAAAAATTTTAATAACTTATAAAAGAATGTTCTCAATAAATATAACAGTCTTATCTGTTATTGAATGGATATTGAACTTGTTTCTGTTTTTTTTTTTTTTTTTTTTTTTTTTTTTTTTTTTTTTTTGCACTTAAAGTCTGTGACTAAGCTTTATGTAAGAAAGGTTAAATATTTCAAAGCCTTTTAAAATGTGCATACATAAATCTTCAAAACATCCAGAAAAAATTACACTTCAAAGAATTTACAGTATTTCATTCCTTTCAATTACTTTGAAAGGATTGGAAAAGAAGCAACAGAATGTTTTGCCATTCCTTTGTGTGTAATCATTGTTCAATGCAGTGACAAAAGTTAAGAAATTAAAATTATAATAGTCTGTCTGGCACAAGGATTGATAATCACTGGATGTTTTTCCATGCTGATAACAAAATGATTTTGAAAAGTAATGAGATCAGTATTTGCTGATATGAAGCCACTAACTGCAATTACTGAGTGCACAACTGAATAAATTCCAATGGCTGTTAAGTATGGAATGTATAATAATGTCTAACAAACATGGAATTTTGTTATGCCTTATGTTCAAATATGGGTATATTTTTTATATTATTAACATTGAGTTCAAAATAACCTTAGTATATGATTGTCATTCATCAATTTGAGTAAACCAAAAATAAAATTTGGACTGATTTTAAAACTTAGCAGTATCAAGCACAAATTGCATATTGAATCACCAAGAATTTAACTTGCTGATAATTTACACTTGTATTTCACCTCTGTGGCATCTCTTGCCAGTATCCAGCAGTTATTATCGCAATTGTACTCAAGTATGTTAAATGGAAAAAACTGCTTGAAATATGAATGCAGAAAATGAATTTTCAGTGACATTAAGCATATTTGACTTTGTTGTAAAACATTGAGAATTTCTTTAGCTAGATATGCCTAATTTTTTCTCTGATGCTTCTGATGAAATTTTACTCTCCAGTCTGTTTTTCAGTTTACTTTATATTTTATTAAACATGCAGTCTCTGTCATTTATGGACCCCCAAATATCATCATCATCATCAAATTCCTGACATGCACCCTCAAGGTGTGTGTGCAGGATATGATAGTACTACATGAAAAATTTACATCATTACTAATTTTCTATCTACAATTTTCCTCCAAATCAATCTGTTACCTGTCAAGACTCCAACATTATCTTATATTTCTATTTCTAAGGCGCTTTTTATCATATCAATCCAAATATATTGTTGGTAACTATAGAGTTGGGTTCACAACAATGGTATTATCTTTGATGGACAGCATGGATTTGCTAAAGGGAGGTCATGTTTTAGTAATCTACTTAATTATTACAATAAAGTGACTGCTTCCTTGGACAGAGGAGAAGGATACACAGTAATATACTTAGATTTCTCAAAGGCTTTTGATAAGTACCTCATGATAAATTGATAGTCAAACTAGAGCAGATGGGGTTGGATATTAGATTAGTGCACTGGATTGGAGACTGGCTATCTGATAGGTATCACCAAGTTGTGTATGGGGGAGCGATATCCAGGAAAAGGAAAGTCACTAGTGAGTGCCTCAGGGGTCTGTTTTGGGGCCATTACTGTTTAACTTGTATATTAACAATATAAGTGAAGATTTGGATGAAGATATTCAGTTGTTTCCAGATGATGCAAAGTTGGGATGAACCATGAAGAGTAGTGAAGATGTTGTGGCCTTACAAGAAGACTTGAATAAATTGAGTGATTGGGTGCGGAAATGGAGATGTGAAGTCAATGTTGCAAAATATAAGGTTTTAAAATTTGGAAAACAAAGATGGGATGCAGAATTTATGCTTGGTGAGGATATATTGTTGCAGGTGGAAGAAATAAGAGATCTGGGGGTGATAGTGGATAAGGATCTGAAATTTAGGGGACACATAGCCAAAATTGTGAAGACAACACAAAGGCTTTTGGGAATGATGCGGAGGACATTGACTTGTAGAAGTAGGGAGATTCTTGTTCCGTTGTATAAGGCTTTGATTAGGCCATACATGGACTATTGTTCACAGATTTGGTCACCTGGTTTTCAGAAGGATGAAGAGATGTTGGAAAGGGTCCAAAGGCAATTGACTAAGGTAGTTTCTGACCTCTGGAATGTCAAGTATGAGGAAAGATTGAGAATATGTAATATGCAGAGTCTGGTGGACAGGAGGAAAAGGGGAGATATGATAGAGACCTACAAGTTGGTAAGAAGTTGTTATAGTATCAATGCTGGAGAAGTTCTACGTAAAATAGTGGGATATCCGGGGAGAACCAGAGGTCATCCCTGGAAACTGTATAAAGAGGGCATGAGTAGGGGAGTGAGAGGCAGGTTTTTTTCGTGCAGAGTTGTGAATGATTGGAATGCCTTGCCTGAGAGTGTGGTGTCTGCAAGGAGTTTGAATGTGTTCAAGGCACGGTATGATGAGCTGTGTGTGTGTGTGATAAAAGGACCTCCCAGATTTGTCTTTGACTCCATGAGGTCTTGGGGTAATAATAATATATCTTGGTCTTCCTCTGGGTCTTTATCCTGCCAACCTGGCAGAGAACACTTGTTTTGCTAATCTTTCCTCTCCCATTTTGTTTAAGTGACCATACCACCTGAGATTAGCTCTGCTAACACATTTCCACTCACAAATATTTGATTTTTAATTTTAGCTTCATTGATCCTCATAAATTTCTGTTTCAAGCAGAGGCCAATTGTCATTTTGATCAGTAGTCCTAACAAATGTTTTCATTAAAAGTTCCATATGTAGTGGTATCAAAAACATGGTTTTTAGATTAAGTAAATATATTTATTGCTGACATTTTTTTTTTGTTTTTTGTTAGAAACCATGATTTATGCTTGTGTTTGGTTCTCTGATTCACACAGTACACTTTAAAATTTTCTGTAGTTTTGTTATAAACCAAGAAGTGCAGTTACTTTATCATATTTAAAAAGTATAAATCATCTGTACCCTTTTATATTGTTATGATTATCATTATCATCAGACCTGCATGTATTGGAGTTCCCTCTATCACTCACTCACTCACTCACACACACACAGAGTTCATCATACTATGCCTTAAAGGTACTCACATTCTGAGGCAATACATTCCACTCATTCATATATCCTTTCCTCACAGAAGTCCTCATATAGCTAGAACCTCCCAGGTAATCACTTCATGGTTGCTCTCACCAACTGGAGGACAATTCAGCACTTCTTTTATAATGTCTTTGATGAGACAATATAATCCAAGATCCTTGATCCTTGCATGCCCTCTGTTGCATACAACCTAAGGTAGTTGTCCTTCAAAAACTTGAGATATTAATTTTCTTTATTTCGAAATGCTATCTCCTCATTCCCATCTATATCTTTAATATTGTGTATGTTTAATCCTTAACAAAGAATTGCTCTTATCTGCTCACTAAAAGATCCTCTCTGTCACTTAGAACAGTGCTTCCCAAACTTCTGGATGTCAGGGCCCCCTTTGAAAAAATTAAAATATTTCACGGCCCCCTCGAAAAAAAAATCGTAACAGAGATATATTATTATAATATTTATTGTATTTATATTCAATACAAAACATACACAGCGAATATTGCAAAAATCAAATGCATATATTACATTTTTTGCCTCTTACCGTTTGGTTCTGAAGACGATACGGTCTGTTCTGGTAAAATATGAAATACTGTCCTTTTTTTTTTAGTCTGTTTCTGCTTCTTCTGATTGTTCGCGGGATTTTTTTTTTTATTTTTTATCAGTCACTTATCCATCTCAGGGTTAAATTTTTTAACATAGAATAGATCAAATAACATCACCACTTACCGATACTGGCACACCACAGACTGATAACATGAAATTAGTGAATATTACCTGAATAAGGGAATCTCCCGGACCAGGAACATTTTTCACTTTTGTGACTTTTCTCCTTTTACGGTAATTAAGCCTAATGCGAAACAATCAGCAAAGGCAGTCTGTTTATTAAAACGTGCATATGATTGGTGCGGTATTAACAAAAGATCGCACAACCGAAAGATAAAAGCATAGCTGACAATTGAGTTGAAATGCTAACTCTCTTCAACCGAATTCCATATGTGAAACTGCCATAACATTCATTATATATATATTACTTAGTTTTAACACTTTTACGAATTTTAACACGTTCGGTTAAATTTTATTGCTGCCTTGGGAAATCGAACTCACATTCATCTAATTAATAACAATAGTTTTTAGTTAGATACTGTGTTTGTCCATGCAACATATGGTTTTGTTTCAGTCTATACAGCATAGTTTCTGTATGAGGGGACATGCGATTCATTAATTAGTGTGTTTTTATCCCAGTTGTCTCTAATTGCACTATTTGTTGAGAAATATATTACACAGACTCCTCATACCTTATTCACTGGCATAATAAAAGTACTTATTTTTATTGCCTCTGCAGTATAGTGGCTCTTAGGGAGGGCATATTGTTTACCACTGCAAGCGAGTTACTTTATCCCCACATGAACTTGTTTAAGCCTTTTTTCATGTGTGAAGTATATGCGAAACTTTTATTGGTAACAGAAAACTAGCTCGGATGACAGTGATAATATAAAACAAGTTTTGATATGTATATAAAGTCAATATCAACAGTCCTTACGAACGCGTTATGAAAGGGACAGAAAGATTTGGAACTTCCCTGGAGAGCATTCAAAGTAAATACAATTAACCACTGCTTTGAAATGAAACATGAATAAGTAATATTTACTAATATTCGTTAAGCGCCGAAATACGCAGGAAGCAAAGTTTGTGAACCAACACCAATGTGTGAATTTTTCCATTAAAATATAAAAAATAACAAAAAAGAAATAATAAAAGTTAAATACGTTTCTTTTAAAATAAAATAAATACACTTAGTCTTAAAACATTTGAAATTTGTTTTCATTATTTCACGGCCCCCCTCAACAAAACGTACGGCCACCAAGGGGGCCGCGGCCCACAGTTTGGGAAGCGCGACTTAGAACATCCATATCTACATGATCTACTTTTTACTAAATTAATTTACTTTGGCTAGACTGAAATGGCTGCTAATATTCACCTAGATGAATATTAAAAAGATATAAACATAAATGGATGGAACACATTGAAAGAATGAAAACAGAAAGATTATGAAAACCAGCCTTAAATTACAAACCACTAGGAAAAAGAAAACCAGGATGTCGTCTTAAGAGATTCAGTGATGACTTCTAAGGCCTGAACAGGCCACTCTAGGCCTAAATCTTTCACAAGCATGATTATTATTATTCGTGACACCTCCAAGGAGTCCGAAGACTCATCGCGGGACGACACCTATTGTACAACAACAACTCTCCGTCTCCACCACTACACCGAACCTCTACTACCAATCATCAACATCAGCACCATCTACTGGCCACCTACTGGATGATGACGATGAACATTAAATGTACATCTAGATCCAGTACCTACACAACAACTAGTTAGGGGGGTTGCAAACCATGCCAATGATTTAGATTATTATATTCAGTGGACAAAAAACTTCTGTAGTACAGAGATACAAATTTATGTATGAGAAGCTGTTTTTGGAATCCACTACAGCTCTACAACTAAAAATCTGGAGCCTGTTGTTATGAAACCATCAGCCCAATGATAATTCATATTGGATATATTTAATAACAAGGTGAATATGTCATATAATTAATATAATTACTAAACTAAATGATTGCTTAATAAGTTTTAATATGTTGTCTCTTTTCATCTTGAAAAGAGACAACATATTAAAATAGTTCCAACAACAACAAAAAAAAAAGTCACTAAAGTTCTAAAAAAGAACATATCCCCACCCCTCCAACCAAACTATTTATACACTATATCCTTACTTATATCAAAGTTACAATAGATGAACTGGGCTCACTCCTGAAGCAACACAAAACCAGAACAATTTACAAACCTCTGAACAAAGTCCCCACTTTCCTGAAATAAATTAAAGACCACCAGGATCCTTTCTCTTTCCCAGCAGTCTATAGTATTCCCTGTCAATGTGTGAAACAGTACCTTGAAGACAGGATGAACCACCATTACCAGAAGAAACGAACATAAAAGATATATTCAGTATGGACAACCAAAAAGTAGACTAGCATAACATAACTTGGATGAATACCATATCATTAGGTGGGAAAATGCGAAGCTACCATGGAGATCCCAGGTTAAATCATAGAGAATGTTCATAGAAGTGGTTCATGTGCCCCAAGCAAGTAACTCAGTAAATTTTGGCACACTGTCGTATCCATCAGCAATAATCATGAAACATCACTGCAGAGAATGTCACTGTCATCTTCTATGCATGTGACTGTCCTTGTTCTGAGGATAATTGTAATTCTAGTTTCAGTTGAGTGTATATCTTAAAAATGCCTTTGATAATGCTTGAGCCTGGCAAAATGTCTGGTGGTAAATATTGTTATTAAATTAGTTTATTCCAAACCTTTCCAAATAATTCAGTTTTGGATTATTAATATTAATAACAATAGAAAATGGTCACTACCTGTTTCAAATCCTCTTACACTCTTATATCCTGGACCAGTTTGAAGACATCATTGTTAATAATAATGTAATTTGCAAAAATTTTTTGGTTTTATAAGGTGTTCTCTCCATATCCTGAGCATGAATCTAGCAGGTACTTGGCATTATTGCCAATACTGTTATTTTCTTAAAATGTTTCTGCATATATGTTGATTCCCTAATATACTATTTAATTATCTAATGAGAACAAGCAGGGTGCTTAAGGGTCAAAGCTGTATAACTGGGTGATCTCCATGTAGCCTTTTAAGGAATGCAGAGAACCGATTGGGGCTACTGACCTAATGTCCATTCCTCACCTTCTCGTGGTGCGCCCTGTTAGGTATCTACTTGGATACCTGAACGAACGAGGATTGGCTGGCAATTTGGGATTTAGCCAACCAAATTGTATTCTATTGGGTTAATCCACAATGTGAAATGATGATACAACATGACAGAATTTCATGCTGTCTGGGGAGTATCCTAGTTAAACAAGGCACCTGTTTTTTTCACCAGGGAACCAGGGCAAACTGAAAAGTAAGCTGGTGGAATAAATCCCAGAACACATCCCAACTCAACATTCACAGAGTTCAAGATTGGTACTATCAACATAAGGAACATCAAGGGAAAAGAAATAGAACTAGCAGAAGAACTGGATAAGTACCAGATCGACATAATAGGCCTGATTGAAGCAAAGAAGACAAAAATAAGTGTGATCTTTCTAAGCTACAAATACAAAATGTTATATTCAGGCAATAACAATCAGGAAAAAAGAGGGAGTAACCATAGTATTCAACTCTAAACATGAGGATAATCTTGAATGGCAGGCAATGGCAAGTAAAGTGATGTTGGTAGATATCAGAATGATGAATTGGACAGTGAGACTTATTTGTGCTTATGGCCCCCCCACATAAGGTTCTACCAAGGAAGAAATGGAGGAATTTTTTGAGGCATTAGGGAAGGCAGCTGGCTCACTGATAAAGGAAGAGTTGGTCCTTGTTGAAGATCTAAACAGTAGAGTACTAAACATATATACTAAACATATAGATATATTTTGGAAAAATTTGGAGAAAAGCACAAAGCTAATAATAATGGTAAATGCCTGTTGCATTTCTGTTCAGGACATGGATTAGTTTTTACTAATACTGTGTTCCAACATAAAAATGTGCACAAATTCACATGGAGAGAAGATGCAAGAAATAAGAAAAGTCTCATTGGCTATGTTATAATTGATAGCGATGTTTTCCCACTGGTTCACAACACAAGAGTGTACAAAGAATTTGAAATAGGAAGTGATCACTATTTAGTTTTGAGCAGGATAAAATTGAATTTCATATTGTAAGAAAGTTTTAAAATTAATTAAGGTTAAGCAACTTTCTGAGATGAACTGTAGACTTAAATACACAAATGCTGAAAAAAAAAAAAAAATTAAAGAGTTTGAAAACAACAACGAAACCTTGAAGATTCAGCAGAAAATCCTGAAGAAAACATTGATTGATTCAGCCAGAGAAACATGTGGTGAGGTTGTCAGCGAGGATAAAAAAAAAATCAGAACTCCATGGTGGACTCAGGAAGTTAAAAAGGCAGTGAAGGAAAAGAAGAAATTATATGGAAAGTTCCTGGCAAGTAACTCAGTTTGTGCTCTTAGAGAATACAGAGACAAATGTAAGAAAGCTAATCACTGTGGAAAACTAGCTAAACAAAAGTCATGGGAAGACTTTGGCAAGAACAGAAAATAAATATCAGAAAGATGGCAAAATATTCTGGAGACTATCGAAAAAGTTCAGAAATGGAGGAAAGAGTACCATAGAAGGAATTAGAGATAATAAAGGTGACATGAAAACTGAAGATAAAGATATTCTTGATGTCTTGAGTAATTACTTTGAAAGTCTGCTAAATGAAACAAGCAGTGTCAGCATGATAGTAGAAAATTCCCAGTGCAGTCAGGAATACATATCCATACTTGAACTAGAAAAAGTCATCAAAAACCTGAAATGTGGTAAGACAGCTGGAGTAGTAGCTGAAATTCAGCCGGAAATGCTCAAATATGGAGGTATAAAAGTTTTACAGCAGTGGCTACATTGCATAATTCAGAAGTCATGGTCAGAAGGTCAAATTCCAGATGACTGGAGCAGAGCTCTCATAGTACCCATCTATAAAAAGGGAAAACAAAAAACTGAATGCGAGTATTACAGAGGTATTTCCCTCCTGAGTGTTCCTGGTAAGATTTATGCAAGTATTCTTAAGAAATGGCTAAGAAAAATTGTGGAAGGGAAGTTTGGTGAAGAACAAAGTGGATTCAGACCAAGTAGAGGTTGTCAGGATCAGATTTTCACGTTACGACAAATAGTTGAGAGATCTTGGGAATATAACAAGGATTTGTATTTGAGTTTTGTAGATCTGGAAAAGATCTACAAAACTCAAATCAGATGATTTGATCAAATCAGATCAGATGACAAGGTGCCAAGAGGAAATCTCTTCGAAATGCTACAGTTATATGTGTAAATGGGATATATTGAGCAGTACATAGTCTCTATTTAAGTTTTAAGTCAGCAGTTAGACTTAAAGGAGGTACAAGAAGATGGTTTGAGGTAAAATCAGGTGTGTGACAATGATGCACATTATCTTCACTGTTATTATTATTATTATTATTACCCTAAGACTCCATGGAGTCAAAGACTCATCTAAGAGGTCCTTTTGTCATACAGCTCATCATACCGATCCTTAAACACACTCAAATTCTCTGCAGACACTATCCTCTCAGGCAAAGCATTCCGATCATTCACAACTCTCCATGCAAAAAACTGCCTCTCATTCCTTGCTCACAATATTCTTATACAATTTCCAGGGATGAACTGTCGTTCTTCCCTGACCTTCATCATTTAATGAAACACTTTTCAATGTTAATCCTACAACAACAATAACCCCTTAACTTGTATGTATGTATGTATGTTATTCATTATCTTTATTATTCATTATTCATTCATGTCTTGTATGTTATTCATTATCTATATGGATTACATTGTGAAGGAAAGTGGTATTAAATCTTATATCAAAATTGGTGATGTTAATCTTAGCTCTTTACGTTATGCAGATGATGTTATACATCTGAATAAATCCAATTGAAGTCATGAACTGAGAGGATGGTGTCTGCAAGATTCACTGACTAAATTGAATAACTGTTGTAATAATTCTGGTATGAAAGTCAGCAATAAAAAGACAATGAAAATAGCCAGAAAAAACATCAACTGTATCCTGAATAATGAATCTGTAGAACAAGTAAAATATGTCAGCTATTTAGGCACACTTTTTAGTAAAGATGGTAAATTAAACATGGAAATAGAAAACAGAATTAGTAAAGCTGGTATGGTAGAAGCCAAGAAGAAAATTGTAAGAATAAATAAGAGAAAGAGTGTAAGCAGATAATTTTTTATGGTAATTTTATGATAAGGGGAATTCTTCATGAAAGCACTACAAAATCTTCTTTCCCTGGTGCAAAAATGAATATTAGTAATGCTGTCAGAATGCAGAAAGGGAAAGTGAAAGAATTAATTGTTTTGACTGGAACCAATAACCTCAGAGGTGGGAGGTATTGCATGAGGGAATATGTGAAAGAGTTAGTTATTGGAAGTAGCAAAAAAGAAGAGTGAGAGGGTTAAGTTTGTAAGCCCAAGCTTGATAGAGGCATACTGAGAAGGAGGACAATAATAGCTAATGGATCAATACGTAGATTGTGCAGAAGGAATGATTTAGAGTTTGTGGACCCATTGCCTGAGTTTGATGGACATAAGGATTTGTATGATCCTGACAGACTGCACTTAAATGGATTCAAAGTTGGTGTCTAGAGAGCTTTGTTCACTGAGAGTGTGGAAGTGCAAAATCAGAAAAACCAAAGCAATTAGGGTGGATCCAGATGAGTGTGTGAGGAGGCACCCATGAAGCAAATGACTGTGAGAATGACCAAGAAGTGCAGAATCTGGTCTGTGAAGCAAAAATACTGAAAAGGATAGTCAATTCAGAAAGTAAAGGTCGTTGGGGGCTTTAAGGAATGCTGCACTTTCTATATACTAATGTCAGAATATCAGGAACAAGAGGGAGGAGTTTTTGGTATTGATTAGTGCAACCTTGTCAAAGGTTATAGGCATTGGTGAGATTTGACTGAAAGCAGATGAATTAGTTACAGAGATTGAGTTTGATATATTTAGTATTTTCAGGTAGGGTAGAGTAGACAGGATAGGAGTGGGGATACTGCTGATGATAGCAGATGAAATGCAGCCAACAATAGTATTAGTCAGTTGATCAGATGACAGTTCTTTGGAGTCAATTTGGTTTGAGATTGAGGTCAATAGGACAAAATATAAAATTGGTTTGCTGCTACAGGCTAAGGGTGTCAGGGATGATGTGGAAGATCTACATCAGCTTACATCACCAGACTAATACAATGAGTGCAAGATGAGTGATTATTATGGGAGACTTCATCTTCAGATACATAGATGGAAAGAAGGAAAGATCACAATGGCAGGGAGGAAGTAAAATTTATACACCTACTGAGAGATGATTACTTGAAACAAAATGTGATGGAAGGAACTTGGGGTACATGGGTATTGGATCTACTTATAGGATCAGAAGACCTGTCCATAACTAAGGTAGCTTCATTTTCTCTGATTGGGGAAAGTGATCATGTAGTTTTGACTTGGGAGGTAGCAAAACATGGAAATTATAGTTAAAAGGGGTATATGTATGGAACTACAAGGTGATTATGATACACTTAGGAGACAGCTTGAAGCAGTACCATGGCATATAGATCTGCAAGGGAAGGATGTTCACAATGCATAAGGATAGTCAAGAGGTATCTGGTGGAAGCAGTATCACACTCTATACCCAAAGTCAGGAGAGTAAATCAGGTAGGAGTTAGATGGATGAGTAGTATCATAAAGCATAAGCTGTAAACAAAGAAAATGTTGTGGAGGGTATATAAGTAGAAAGGTGACCAACTAACTCATGACCAGTACAAGAATCAGGCAAGAAATGTGGCCAGCATGATAAGGAAGGTAAAATCAGATTATGAGAAGTGATTAGCTGAACAGGCAAAAGGAAATAGAGTGACAACTGAGTTGGATAAAGGGAATGGCTACACAAGGATACTGCTGGATTTTGCAACGTTTGACAGGATACCATGGAATTCTGTTAGGCGAACTGCAACAAATGGGGATGGATATGAAACTGGTGATACAGATAAAAGAGCGACTGATGGACAGATACCAAAATGTAGTATATGGAGGAGCAGAATCCAGGAAAGGGTAGGTGACTAGTGGTGTGCCGCAGGGCTCTGTGCTTGGACCACTGCTGTTTGACTGTTTTATTTGTACATAAATGATATAGGAAATAATTTGAAGGAATATATTCAGTTGTTTGCTGATGATGCAAAGTTGGGTAGGTTAATAGCTAATCAAGGTTATATAGAGAGCTTGCAGGATGATTTAAATAGGCTGATGGTATGGACAAAACATAATGGATGTCAATTTAATGTGGAAAAGTGTAAAGTGATGCATTTTGGGACACAAAGATTACAAGCCGTATACCACATTGAGGGAACTGTACTCCAGGAAATTGATGAAGCCATCGATAGGGAACTTGGGAGGGGGGCAGTAGAAGAGAGCTGAAGTTTAGAGGACATATTGCTAAAGTAGCCAGAGTTGCTCACAGGATTACTTGGTTGAAGGATACACTAACAAGCAGGGAACAGGAAGTTATCATTCCTCTATAAATCCTTGACATGACCTCATCTGGATTAATGTGCTCATGTTTGGTTACCTAGGTTTCCTGGGGATGAGGAAGTTGTGTAAAAGATCCAGAGATGAGTGACCAAGATAGTAAGTGGTCCATGGAATGCTCCCTATGAGGATAGATTGAGGGTTTGTGGATTGCAAAAGTTGATTAATATGCAAATAAAAGGGGAGGGCAGAGAGATACGATAGAAACATTTAAGTTACTTCAAGGATTTTATAGGATTGATGCAAGGGGGGGAGGGATTTTCAGCACTTGGCTAGTGGGGTCAACCCTGGAAGTTGAATAAAAGTGTGTTTACAAGGGCATGAAGACAAGATTTTTTGGTTGGAGACTGGTAAATGAATGGAATGTTGCCTGAGTCAATTCTGAGCACTTTGTCTGTTAATTTTTGGGTCTCTCATGATCATTCTTAATACTCCATGGAGGTACCTGTACAATAATAATAATAATTATTATTATTATTATTGCACAGGACCTCCATGCAGTCCGAGGACTCATCACAAGAGACCCAAACTATCACAATCTATCACACCTCTCCTTGAACCTGTTAACAGACAAGTTCTCAAAACCGGCTCTGGCAACTCATTCCATTCGTTCACAAGTCTCCAATCAAAAAATCTAGTCCTCACACCCCTGCTAACCACACCTTTACTCAACTTCTAAGAATTACCTCTTGTTCTTCCTTTTCTAGAAGCACTGAAACATTTCCCTAGATGAGTCTTTGACTCCATGAGGTCTTGTTTAATAATAATAATTAATAATAATAATTTCACCTGCATCAGTCCTATAAAACCCCTTTAAGTGTTTCTATCAAATCCAGTCTTTTTTGTCTATCAGCCAATTTTCTGCAGCCCAAACTCCCTCAATCTGCCCTCATGGGGTGCATTCCAGAGACCACTCATCATCTTAGTCACTAGCCTCTAAATCCTCTCCACCACTTTTCATGCCCAATAAACTCAGGAGATCAGTCCTTAGCAGAGTGATCCAAATGTGGTCTTTTTAGGATTATAAAGAGGAATAATAACTTCCATATCTCTACTTTTTAATGTGTTTTTAAATAGCCAAGTAACTTTTGACCTACCTTGGCAGTCTTAGCAATATGCCCTCTAAACTTCAACTCTCTGTCTACCACCACTCCCAAATCCCTAGCATCATCTATTTCCTGAAGTATAGTTCCATCAATGTGATACTCAGCTTGTATCTGATTTATCCCAAAATTCATAACTTTTCATTTTTTTACATTAAAATGCTACCCATTATCTTTTGCCCATACTGACAACCTATTTAAATCATCTTGCGAGCTTTCCACATCACCTTGATTACTATTACTCTATGTAGTTTTGCATCATCCCCAAACAACTGAATATTTCTTTTCAGATTATTTCCCATATCATTCCTGTATAAACTAAACAGTAGTTCCCGTAGCATGAAACCTTGTGGCACACCACTACTCACCTGCTTTTTCCTGGATTCTGCTCCTTTACTTTTTGATATCTGTCCATCAGCCACACTCTTATCCACATAACCAGTGTCGTGTCCAACCCCATTTGTACTAATTTGCTTAATAGCGTTCCATGTATTATTCTGTCAGATGCCTTTACAAAATCCAGCAGAATCATCATGTAGCCATATCCTTTATCTAACTCAACTTAAACTATGTCATAAAAAGTTGGTAAATTGCTAAGACCTGATTGACCATTCACAAAGTCATGTTCTTATTCATCTATTCCTGAACTTGATCTTTCATCCACTTGTCTGGTACTCTTAGAATCACTCCTGAGATACTGAGCTAATGTAGTCTTAAAACCTCCTTTATGTAAAGGAATTATTTTGTCCTCTTTCCACTCCCTTGGAATTCTACCAGGATCAGACTTAAATTAAAGAGCCTAGTCAGAGGCAATGTCAGTTCCCTTGCACATTCTCGCAAAACCAAAAGCTGATATCCCATCTAATTCTACAGCTGTATTTACACTGAGATGCTGCAATATCCTAAGAACCTTCATTTCATCTACCTCTGTTCTCACATCAGTGTCTGTCACATAAGTTACAGCAGTAACCTCACTTGAATGATATACCTTTGTTCTTTCCTCTAAATCCCGCTTAACATTCTTCTGTTGTAGGCTTTTATGCCATGGCACAGCTTCCATCTTCCTCTTAAAGTTGTCATAATCACATGCCCCTACATATGCCCCTTCTTGACCGAATGTTCCTCATGTTTTGCAATCTCTCAAGTCAAGATTGCATGGCTACATTCCCCAATCGAGGCAGTTGGGTCACTTTAGTCATGGATAGCTGTTGTGATCCTTTGACCAAATCCAGTAGTCTCGTACCCTGAGTCCTCTCCATCACATGTTGCCTCAAGTAATTATCTCTCAGTAGGTATATAAATTCCATTTCACTCCTACCATGTGATTCCTTCCAATCTATATCACCATAAATGAAGTTGCACATAATAATCACTTGACTTGTGCTCATTATACTAATTTTCTGATGCATGTCTTTCAGATCATCCCTGGAATTCCCAACCAACCATATGTTTTGTCTTATTGGCCTTGATCTCACACCACACTGCTTCAAATGAACACCCATATCATATACCTATTCTTTTTGGGTTCAATTCATCTGCTGTCACCATCAGTAACCATGCCCCCCCCCCCTTATCCCATCTTCTCTACCCTCTCTGAAAATAATACTAAACCTTTCACATTCTATCCCTGTAACTACATCATCTGCTGTTAGCCAATTTTGGCAAGGTGCCAAAAACTCCTCCCTCTTGTACTGATACTTCTGGCAATAATAGATAGAATAGAATAGAATTTAGGCCCCCAACCACCTTTACTTCTTGAATTGATTAACCTATTCAATATTTTTGCTTGAGAGGCTAGATTCTGCACTTGCTGGTAATTCTCATACTCATTTGCTTTGTGGGTGCCTTCATGCGCGCACACTATCTCTCTCTCTCTGATTTGTATCCATCCTAATTGTTTAAGTTTTCCTTAATTTGTGCTTCAGTATGCTCAGTGAACAAAGCTCTCTCTCTCTAGACAGTTATCACCATTTAAATGCAGTCCATCAACATTTTACAGATCTTTATATCCATCAGAGTCACACCATAGGTCCACAAATCCTGCATTATTCCTTTTACACAACCTGTATATTCATTTGTTTGTTATCAGTGCCCTCCTCCTCAGTTTGCCACTATCATATTTGGTAGGAGACATAGAATCTTCACCTTCTTGCTCTTCATTTTTACTTCCTCATAGAATACTTCTCCTCAGATCATTAGTACCAACCAAGACTAAGTTATTTTGCCTTACCTTTCTGCTTCTGGGTGACATGACTAATATCGTTAATTTTTGCACCAGGGAAACATGATTTTGTTATACTTTCATTAAGTACTCCTCTGATCATAGAGTCTCCATACATAATTTTCTCCTTACCTTGTTTTTCTCGTTTGACCAGGTGATCTTGATTCTTAACTTACCATTGCTGCCATACCAACAATATCTAATTTAAACAAAAAATACAAGGTGTCTTAAAAACTAAATAACTCAGTAAAATCACATACCCACAATGAGTTAAACATAATATTATTAAATAAATTATAAAAAAAAATGGCTTATATTTCAGCAGCACTAATGGTGCAACACATACAGTGCATCCCCTTGTGGCATCCCCCCATGTCAACTGTCCTCTCTAATAACTTAAAAATCAGAAACTTTCTTTTTTTCTTCCCTTCTATATGCACTTGTAGTCAATGGGACTACAGATGCATAAAACTCCTGTGGTCCAATTTTCCATATCACTCTACTTGAAAGCAGTTTCCAGTGAAGGAATTTATTATTATCTTTGGTGTTGAATACTATAGTTACTCTCTCCTTTTCCTGTTCCCTGGTTCCTGATTAAATCATCATATACTTATTATTTAGAAGGATCTTATCTTTTTTGATCTTCTTAGTCTTACTAATACCAGCTATGTTGACATGGTACTTCTGTAATTCTTCTGCTATCTTCATCTCCTTTCCATTGACGCATCTTATGTTGATGGTGCTTATCTTCCATTCTGTGGATGTTGAAGTAGTGAACTTTGCACTACTTCAACAATAGTGAACATTTAACCTTCCCTGATACACAAAATGTTGCTTCATCACTAAATGTCCATCTTCGAAGGTAATTTTCATCAGCTTCTACTTTTGACAAAATGTCTTGGGCAAATGGGAAGTGGTGGAGTTTATTATCCTACTGTAAAACCTGCACAATCTGCAATTTGTAGGCATGGAGTTGAAGGTGGTTATGAACAACCCTCCAAACAGTCATATGAAGTATACCTAACTGCAAAGAAGCTCATCTAGTTGATTTTTGTGGGCTTCAATAAAATGTTTCTTAAATTTGATCAAGATCTTCATGCAAAGTACTCTGCCTTCCCACTCCTTTCTGGTGCTGAAAACTATCAGTCTCTTGAAATTGCTTTAACCAATATCAGATAGCATTATCTGATATTGTGACATCAGATAGCATTATCTGATAAGGTGGATGTTTTCCATACTGAATCCTGTAATGACATTGCATTGTGTTTAGTTTAATCCTTTATCAAAGTGTAAGCAAACAAAATTTGCCCCTGAAAATATCTTCCGGACTGAGGTAAGGTGGTACATCCCTTAGCAACTCGTAGCAAAGGTGGACCAAGCTCTCATCACTCCTTGTCTCAGTATCTCCCATAATGCAAAGCACATCTCCTTGCAGACATGTATATACTGCTATGAGTTGCCAAGGGATGTACGACCCTACCTCAGTCCTGAAAATATTTTCAGGCTCAAACTTTCTTTGCTCAAACTCTTGGATAAAGGATTAAACTAAATTTATTATAGTCTAACCAAGTGCAAAATAAACTTCCAACATCTTTCTCTAAATCCAGAGTAATTTAATAATAAGGTGGTACACAGGTTGGCAACTCGTATAGGTAAATATGACCTCTACATTGTTTCTGCCTTAGTATCACCACTCTAGGTCTGCCTCTCACTGACGAGACCTCAATAAAGGTCGAAACCGGTCTGGGTAGTGGCCCTTCTCTTAATGCATAGCAGTATATACATGTCCGCAAGGAGATGTGCTTTGCATTATGGGAGATACTGAGACAAGGAGTGATGAGAACTTGGTCCACCTTTGCTATGAGTTGCTAAGGGATGTACCACCTTACCTCAGTCCTGAAGATATTTTCAGGTGCAAACTTTGTTTGCTTACACATGGATAAAGGATTAAACTAAATTTATTATAGTCTAACCAAGTGCAAAATAAACTTTTAACATTGCATTGTGATAATGGACTTTGTTTCGAAAAACCAAAGTATGCACATTGCTTTCTGTTGAACAGTTGCCATTTTGAAGTATAATGTCATATTATCTCCCAGATATCAATGTGGCAAGTATGACATTGCCAAATAAAACTTTTTGAGTTACACTTTCATACTCTGCAGTTTTATTTTGTTCTTTCCAGTTTAAAAATTATGGGTCATGGAAACCCCAACAATAATTTAGAATCACCCTGTATATAATTATTATCATCTTAGGAACTCTGCTTAGATGCTAAACATGGTATGTTTGTAAGGCACTCCATTATATAAGCATGGTGGTGATCTCTCATCTGAAGATAGTCTCAGATAATACCTATGCCATAGTGAGATTTAGAACCATAGAAGAGTCACTAGGTTGTAGGTTATTCACTCAGCCAACTGGCATTTTGGTGTATTTGACATACTGTTTTGTGGGACCATCCTAATAGGACAGCTGTTTCCAAGATATTGTTATAAGTGTGTCTAGCTGCTTACATTCCATCATTCAAAGTCACAATCACAATATTTACTCATTAGTGCATGCCAAGGACATTGCTAGATTCAGCACTCACAAACCTCTCCATCACATGCTGTTTCAGATAATTCTCTCTCTCTCTCTCTCTCTCTCTCTCACACACACACACACACACACACACACACACACACACACACCACACACACAGTATCTGCATAAATTTTCCATTTCCTTCTCCCACATAATTTGCTGATGCATGTCCTCTGTATCTTATGATGCATCCATGTTCTATAGCAGTAACTGATAATATATTTTGCCATAGTCACCTTTGTCTTATACCAGATTGCCTTATATGCACTCTCTTCAGTGCCTCTGCCTTTCACCCGAGCTTCTTGTGATTGCAATTCATCTGATGTCATAAGCAATATATCTCCTTTTCATCATATTCTGTTTATCTTCCCTGAAAATGAAAATACAATGGAATTCAATCATGTCTCATCAATACCAATAACGTTCTTCTTCTTCATTAACAATTCACAAATAACAGTCCTCTTATCCAATAACTTTTGGCTAAGAAGATTGTTGTATTTCACCTAGAACAATCTGCAATAGCTTGTTGTAGGTGAAATATCCTCTTTCACCTACAACAGTTCATGTGTCTTGTTAAATCTGTTGCTTTCATATTTGAGACTTGAGAAACTATATTTGGCTTTTCTTTTTTTTTTTTTTTCATTCCTATTCCCACACTTACTTGCTTCAAAGGTGCCACACATACAGATACACAAATAGCTCAAGCTTCCCTAATTTTGCATTTCCATTCTCTCACTGAACAACACTTACACTTTCTCCAGGCACTTCACAGTCACACTTTCTCCAGGCAAATCCATTCAAGTCCATCCATTTGACGAGTCCTTTCTTCCATCAAATTCACTCCATACATCTACAAACTGCACACTGTTTCTCCTGTGAAAGCTATGTATCAACTGATTATTATTATTAACATCAGATCTCCAAAGAGTCAGAGACTCATCACGGGAGATACATTCTGTCACTCACAAAGCTCATCAAATCATGTCTTAAACTCATCCAGTGTTTCTGCATTCACAGCACACTCAGGAAATGCATTCTGCTCACCAGTCACTCTCCATGCAAAGGACCTGCTTCTCATTCCTTTGCTCATACCCTCCTTATACAGTTTCCAGGAATGGCCTCTTGTTCTGTCCCTCTTCCATTTTATGAAAATTTTTTTCCATGTTAACCTGATAACAACCCCTGATTAACGTACATGTCTCAATCATATCCTCTCCTCCTGTTCACAAGGTTTGTAAATTACATTCCCTCGACTTCATATCCCACATTCCAAAGATGAGCTACTTGTGCAAAATATTCAATATGACACATGATCAAGGCCTTATACAATGGGATCATAACTCTTTATTTCTGCATGCCAAGGTCCTCTGCATTATTGCCATTATCCAATAGGGACAACTTGTGTAATGTAGTGCCTGAAGTTCAGGTCCTTGTCTGCTTACTGAGTTTCCTCGCTGAGTGTACTTTGCATACCATCATGTTTACCAAAGTCCAGAATCTTATTCTTTGCAACATTGAACTGATAGTTCCACTCACCTGCCCAATCATACATATATTCAGGTCCTCCTGTAAGGTCACATTATCTGCTTAAATCTACATTGTCTCTCCAATTTTACATTATCTGCAAACAGTTGGATATCTCCAGTTAAACCTGTCCCAATATTAATATAAAAGTTGAACAACAATCACCAACAGTCCCAACAGCCTGGTTGGCCAAGTGGTTAGCGTATCTGCTCTCCAGCCAAAGGACTGCGGGTTCGAATCCCACCTTGGGCATGGATGTGTGTGACTGGCTGTGAAAATACTAGTACTGGTGGTCGGCAGTAGATGGCATTGGTGTAGATGAAAAGTAGTTGGTGGAATGTGAGTAGTGGAGAGCTGTGGAGGAGGTGCCCTCCCTCGATGAGTCCTTGGACTAAGGTGTCACGAAATAATATTTTTTTAGATGAGGGAAAGGCATATGCTGCAATTTTCTTAGACTTAGCAAAGGCATTTGACAGGGTGCCACATGATAAGCTGATATTTAAGTTGCAGCTTAAAGTCTTAATGTCAGATTGGTCAACTGGATTCAGGATTGGCTGTCTGATAGGTATCAGAGAGTTGTGTATGGTGGAGCAGTTTCAAGGAGGCAGAGGGTTACAAGTAGGATCCCACAGGGCTCAGTACTAGGACCTATGTTGTTTAACCTTTATATCAATGACATTGCCAGTGGATTGCAAGGGGATATTCAGTTGTTTGTGGATGATGCAAAGCTGGGAAGGATTATTAGTAATAGTGCAGATGTGGTAGCCCTGCAAGAGGATTTGAATAAGCTAGATAGATGGGCAAATGAATGGGGGTTTCAGTTTAATGCAGCAAAATGTAAGGTCTTCAGGTTTGGGAAACATCGATGGGATGCTGCATACTCTATAGGAGGAGTTATACTGGAGGAAGTAGGGGAGACAAGAGATCTGGGGTTGATGATTGATAGAAACCTGAAATTTAGGGGACATATTGCAAAGGTCGTGAAGGTAACACAGAGGATTGCTGCAATAATGAGAAGGACACTGACCTGCAGAGATAAAAGGGTTATCATTCTGTTGTATAAGTCTCTGATCAGACCACACTTAGACTATTGTTCTCAGATTTGTTCCCCAGGATTTGAAGGGGATAAATTAACTGTGGAAAGGATACAAAGACGAATGACAAAGATGGTTTCAGGACTGTACAAGGATAGTTATGAGGATCGGCTGAGGGAATGTGGACTGCAGAGTTTGGTGGATAGAAGAAGGAGAGGTGATATGATTGAGACTTTTAAACTGTTGAGAAGTGGTTACAGGGTTGACACTGGGGAGTTCTTTCGCTTGGTTGAACAGTGGGAAGGAGTGATGACAAGAGGCCATCCCTGGAAGTTACGAAAGGAAACTGTGAGCAAGAGGGTGAGGAATGGTTTCTTTGCATGGAGGGTGGTTGAACCGTGGAATGCATTGCCTGATGGAGTGGTGAGAGCGAGAATGGTCAATGAGTTTAAGGAGTGGTATGATAGACTTTGTGTTTCTTAAAGGGGACCTCCCCTCGGTGAATCTTGACAGACTTTATGTTCTTAGGAAGGACCTCCCACGATGAGTCTTTTGACTCTATGGAGGCCTGAATAATAATAATAATAGTAATAATACTATAGCAACTAACTTACAATCTTAATATTTTCACTTAACTTTTTTGCTTCTTCCAGTAATTCTCTGATATTGTCTCTCATTCCATGCTTGTCTCACTTCAAATCATTTATACTGCCAAAACAATCAACTCTTTCATTTTCCCTCATTACATTTTAACAGTATCATCAACATCTTTCATCTTCACACCTGGAAAATATAATTTGTCTCACACTAAATAAGTATAACTCATATCATGGAATCACCATTTAAAAGTTGGTCAGGGGTTTATAATGCATTAATGCAGAAGAAATATTTCATAGGATGGAAGAGGGAGTAGAACAGTATGTTATTGCTATATGAGGAACATAGACATGAAAGAACAATCTCCTTTCAAGGGAGTGAGGAGCATGTTCTTTACATGGAGAGTAGTTAATGAGTGGAATGCATTTCCTGAGAGTGTGGTGAATGCTGACACGTTGAATGAGTTTGAAGCACATTTTGATGAACTTTGTGTGCAACACTGTGTACCTCCTGTCACAATGAATATTTTTTGACCTGTCAATATGTTCTTCAACATCTAAATAATCCTTTGAGCTATTTTTCCAACTTTTGCAATATGCCCTCTGAATTTTAGCTTTGTCTGCCATTACCTCCAAATCTCTGAAATTTCTAGCCCTGTTAGTTTCCTACAATCCAGTACCATCAGTTAAGGAATGCCTAAATGCATATATTTTTTAATATTAAGTTGACATCCTAATATCCTATACCTACACTTCCAATTTATTCACATCATTCTGCATCACCTTCATCAACTGTTGCTCTCCCCAGTTGTGCATCATTAGCAAACACCTAAATATCTCCCTCTTTTAAATCATTCCCTGTATATTAGTATACAAATTAATCAGTAGCAATTCTATTACTGTGCCTTTTGATGCTCCACTAGGCATCCTTATTCTCCTAGATTTTGCTCCACCATATACCACCCTGTGGTGTTTGTGGAGTCTGTATGTCACCTCCCCATCCATGCTACCAACTTTTTATTCATTTCCATTAGCCCCAACTTATGCAATAGTTTTCCATTCAGTATTCTGTCAATTACCATGGCAAAGTCTAGCATTTATCATGGTGCTTCCATTATCCCTATCCAACTCAGTTGTCACTCTGTTATGAAATGTAAATTTCCATGTAGAACATAACTTTCTCAAAGTCATGCTTGCCCATCACAAAGTTTTATATTCCTATCCACCCTTTACTGAATTTTACCTTTAATCAACTTTTCCAATGCCTTAACCACCACTTTAGATTATTTGGTCTGTAATTTGCCACTTCTGTGTTTTGAGCCTTCTTTATGTAACTGAACTATCTTGCACTCTTTTCACTCCCTTGGAACCAGTTAGAGCTAAGATTTAGATTAAAAAACTTCATTAGAGGCACTTCTAGTTCTCTTGCACATTCTTATGACATGGGCCAATATGCAGTCCAATCCCACAGGTATAATTGCATTGATATTTTTCAATATTCTAAACACCTACAGTTCATATGCCTCAGTACTCACATCAGTGTTTGTCACATTGCCAGCTGAAAAATCTCCATCTGGATGATACACCCTTGCAGAATGATGACTTTGTAACTCATCTGTTTCTTTTTGCTTTTGTCACATACCTACCATTGCCATGATTAAAATTATCCTTCCATAATTATTATTGTTCTTACTTGTTAAGTAGCAAAAAATTTTTTTAAGATTTTCTTATCCTGCTTAGCCTAATTTTGTCTCATAATCTGATTTAGTCCTCCTCAGCATACTGGTCATCCTTCTCGCTTTGTAATTGTATTGCTTGTGGCGATGCTATCACACTTTTCCTGTGTATTCCCTCCACAATGTTTTCTTTTTATTTTGTCACTCTTGCTTTATATTGCTTCTCATCCTTTAACTCCCACTTTGTTTTTATTTTTAAGTGCCTCTGTAGTGCAATTGGAAGAACAGCGGTACGTTGCGCCCTTCAATTGGAAAAGGCCTAAGTTTGATTCTCATCATGATGAGGGGAATCTTTATATGAGTTTTTTCAGTTGAAGGTCAGTTAGCTGATCTTATATGGAGGTAGCAGTTTTTTTTCTCCTGGAAACTCAGGTTTTTCATCCTGCATACAGAAAAATTGGCCTTCAGAACACACACAATTTACAGACAGAAATACTAGTGGTGGTGGTTTCACTGTAGTTGGTGGATTAAGTGGTGGAGACAGAAAGCTATACAGTAGGTGCCCTCTCTCGATGAGTCTTAAGACTCCTTGGAGGTATCATGAAATGATAAAAAAACAAAAGAAAAAAAATCTTTCTGAACTGATACTTTCTTCAAACAATCCCACACTGCTCCAAGCTGTCTCCAAATTTTGGCATAATCACCAGCTTTCCAATTCCAAAATTTTTCCAAAATTTTATTATTTATTTGTGTTGAACTTCTAGTTGGGCATCGAGCTTTAAAAACTGTCATTTTTTTGAGATTATTATTCTGAAATCTTGGTCTTTCTCCATTAATAATTGATCTTCTGAATCACTAATTATTATTATGCATACTCTATGGGAGGAGTTATACTGGAGGAAGTAGGGGGAGGCAAGAGATCTGGGGTCGATGATTGATAGAAACCTGAAATTTAGGGGACATATTGCAAAGGTCGTGAAGGTAACACAGAGGATTGCTGCAATAATGAGAAGGACACTGACCTGCAGAGATAAAAAAGTTATCATTCCATTGTATAAGACCCTGATCAGACCACACTTGGACTATTGTTCTCAGATTTGGTCCCCAGGATTTGAAGGGGATAAATTAACTGTGGAAAGGGTACAAAGGCAGATAATGAAGATGGTTTCAGGACTGTACAATGATAGTTATGAGGATCGACTGAGGGAATGTGGACTGCAGAGTTTGGTGGATAGAAGAAGGAGAGGTGATATGATTGAGACTTTTAAACTGTTGAGAGGTGGTAACAGGGTTGACACTGGGGAGTTCCTTCGCTTGGTTGAACAGCAGGAAGGAGTGATGAAAAGAGGCCATCCCTGGAAGTTACGAAAGGAAACTGTGAGCAAGAGGGTGAGGAATGGTTTCTTTGCATGGAGGGTGGTTGAACCATGGAATGCATTGCCTGATGGAGTGGTGAGAGCGAGAACGGTCAATGAGTTTAAGGAGTGGTATGATAGACTTTGTGTTTCTTAAGGGGGACCTCCCCTCGGTGAATCTTGACAGACTTTGTGTTTCTTAGGAAGGACCTCCCACGATGAGTCTTTTGACTCCATGGAAGCCTGAATAATAATAATAATTATCTTGTCACCAAAAAAGAAGTATATTTATATTCACGTCACAATCTAGTTCTATACGTGGTTCTTTCTATTCCGTTTTATTATTTCATTTAAATATATATTAAATAGATTGTAGTAGGACACATTGTAGTCTACTTCTTTGGTTTAATTCTTTCCAAGATAACAATTCATAGTTTAAGGTTTAAACTTTATGGAAGTGAATTGCAAGATATGGAAGATGCTAGAATTTGATTAGGGTTGATTATGAACAGGGAGTTGAAGTTAAGAGGTGCATTGCAAAAGTGGGAAAAATAGTTTTTCAACAACCAAGTGGATCACTTGTTGTTATAGGTTCACAAGAGCTATCCATAACCAAGATGTTCACATTGCCTTTGATTGAAGAGAGTGCTGTCTTGACTTGGAAATTGCAAAACATAGGGAATATTCTGTGAAGAAGGAGTATATGGGAGACTACAAGGCAGGTGGGTATAACAAACTTAAGAGGAAGCTTGAAGCTGTGTCATGGCATCAAAACCTGCTAGGGTAGGATGTTAGTAGGGCATAGGAGATAGTTAAAGCATCTGGAGGAAGCAATACCAGATGTGCATGCTCAAGGTTAGGAGAGTTAATCAGGTAGGAGTTAGATGGATGAATAGTATCATTAAGCAGGAGCTACAAAGAAAGAAAGAAAGTGTTGTTGGCAGGTATGTAAGGTGAGAGGTGACTAGCAAGCTCACATGCAGTACAGAGGTCAAGCAAAAAATGTGACCATCATGGTTAGGATAGCAAAATCAGATTATGAGAAGAAATTAGCTAAGTAGGCCAAAAGAAATCCCAAAGACGTCTTTCATTATGTGGTAAGTAAGAGGAAGAATGACTTTAACAAGTGCTGATGGTAGCAAGTTAACAGAAGCAGATAAAATACTTGAATTACTGAGTGGCCATTTTGCAAGGGTATATCATCCAAGTGAGGTTACTGCTGTGATATATATGACAGGGACTGATGTGGGAACAGAGGTGGTTGAATTGGAGGAAACAAACTTCCTACATTCCTCTAAGATTATATATTCTGAATCCTCTCTTTGAGGACCAAAAATACAGTCTTGCTCATGCTGCATGTCTTGGCTCTGCCATTTGTGCCTAATGTTGCAATAAAGAGAGCATAAAACCAAAGATTGAACTGTCAGAAAATCCAAATATGCTATCTGTAGGATAGATCACCCAGATTATCAAAAATGAAAGGATGAGACTGAAATGATCAAACAGAGCAAAACATTACACATCAACACACTATTGAAGTTCACCTCCATACACCGAGGAGGTAAAGTAAAAAAAAAAGTATCTAAAGGGAAATAACTCATATGACTGTCCCATCTTCTCACAATTACATCATCTCTCAATGCTATAATTTTCATTAGAACATATCAAGTTGTTTTCTAATAAATATAGCCTCACTCTGGAGGAAAACATGGACACTGGCTATCTGAATTTCCTCAAAAAAATGAAAAAAAAAATCGAAGACTAATAAAAACAAGACTTCTTGAAACCAAACCAGAAGCCAGATGGATCCACCACACATAAATAATTAATGCATTACTGCAAAAGCCAAGTGCTTTTGCCTACAGGAGACTTCTTTGAAACTTGGTGAGAATCCTATATTATGTTATGTTAGTATCATCTGTTAAGGACAGGATATGAATGGCCTGCTCATGAAGGAGATGTTATCCTTGTGGATAATCCACGTCATGCTGAAAATTCCTTCTTAATACCAGAATAGAGGATTGCCTTCTGTCTCTAAATAAGATGTATTATTACAGTATGCCACATCTATCTACCACTTGGTAAAGATTTTCCCAGGACAATCTTTGTTATCTCATTTTACCATTACTATCCCATCATTAATGGAGATTTAAATAGCCATAACATTCTATTAGGCAGTGCACAGCACTAACATCAGGAGGAAGGGTGTTTAACACATTGTTCACAATAATAACCTATCCTTCTAAACATATCTATATTGAAATGCATGGAAAGACTTATGTGTTCATAGTACATGTTATTTATTTTCACGGTATTGATGACAACACAGAATTATAAGAAAATAATATTTATTAACTTATTTGAGCTCACTCACTTATGTCACACCTTCTTAGCCAAAGGTTATAATCTCCATAGAATAGAAAAAATACTGAATGCTCCCCAGAAATCTCTTTCATTGCCTACAACACAAGACTGCAGCAAAACTGTTACTATCTGATACATTCAAGGCGCATCTGAAAAGATATCCAGAGTGCTCAATAAATATCAGCTGTGCACTGTATTTAAACCTTATGTCAAATTGGAAACTCTCATTTGTTCACCTAAGGATAGACTTTTCTTTATCACCTCCAGGAGTTTATGAAGTGCCCTGTTCTGGTGACAGGAAGAACTGTTGATATCTGCCATGGTGAAAATAAAAAAATACATCTGACACTATCATTATGGTAAGTCGGGTCTAGAAGACCATGTCTTGGATACCACTTCACACAGGATCAATTGGAAGAAAACAAAAGTGCTTCACAGAAGTCATTATAAGTTAGGGAGATTGTTTTTCGAAACAACAGAAGCTTTAAAACATACTCCAAACCTCAACAAGTATGGCTGCATAAATTTACCAAAAATATCTGGGAGACAGTTATTTCTCTCTTTTTCCAACATAGATGGCACCTAATTAGGACTTTAGTTCCTTGTGTTATCTGTTACAATTTAGTTAAGCTAGTTCCACTGGAGTGATGGACTGCATTTGAGTGGTTATGGTGTGAGTTGCTTGGAGAGACTGCTGCTGGAAGGTAGAGAAGTGAATAGAGAGAATGAATCAGAATGAGAGGGGAGTGATGTGGAAGAGCAGGAGAGTAAGACAGGAGGGATTGAAGTGGATATGAATAGGGGAGTGAGTGGTATGAGTATAGAAAATGAGAGAATGGGTGTGCAAGAGGAGCAGGGAAACGGGGAGGCACATGGTGGACAGGTGTACTCAGCGTGAGAAAGGTGGATGCTCCAAGAGGAGGTGAGAGCATGTGTAGGCAGGAAAGGAATGGAATGACCAGGGATCACGAGGAAACAGTTGGAATTGAAAAGGGTTCTAAAATGAAGAAGCAGAAAGGGAAATGTATGGGTGTAGTCATATAGGGCAATTCCAGAAGTCAGGCTTTGTGAATGGCATTCTCCCAATCTGCTTTCATATTTGAAAATTCCAGAGCACTCAATATCACCTCAGTGAATCTTTTCTGGATCCTTATCACCCATGAAAATGATGCAAAGAGATCAGCATACAGTAGTCCATATGTTAACATTTTTAAAAAATTTTAACATATGGACTACTTTAACATATTTTAACATATGGACATCTCACCTTTTATATTTTAAAATTATATAAAATATAAAAGGTGAGAAATATACAGTGAGAAAACATATGAAGGAGTAGCTGGAAGAAGAAGAGTGCGAGAGTTAAGATTAGGAGTCTGCTGTCATAGTATGATAGAAATGAATTGAGAAGAAGGGCCATGATTGCAAATGACTCAATGAGAAGATTGTGAATGAGGAATGGTGTGCAGTTTCTAGATGCCTGAAGTGAATTTGATGACAGGAAGGATTAATACATGCCAGTGGATTGTATTTGGAGAATTTGTTGTTCAGGTTAGAAGTGTAGAATTAGGAAAATGAGGTATTGGGGAGAGATGCAGTTAAGTGTGAGTCAGACTATTCCTGGAACTATGCTGAGTGCAATTTCCCAGTTTTTGAATCTAAATAGATTAGTGGATAATTACATTATGCAAGGGTAAGTTAGTTTGCCATGGAGGTTAGTTTGCCATGTTGCTTGGGGATTCTCAATGGCGTTATTCTGAACTTTCCAGAGGAAAACGGTAGATCATTAAAAGAAGACGTCAGCAAACTAGCAGGTGAATGCAACTTCGATCCCAGAAATATCGTCAAATGCCATCGTTTCAGACCCATAAACAAAAGAAAGGATGGAACGAACTTTCCACGTCTTGTGAAAGTGATCTGTGATACACTGACAAACACATCCGAATTAATAATGGTGATAAATAGCAAGCTAAAGGACAGTTGCCCCCAATCGCATGTACATGCTCAACCTGATTTGGCCTTTGCACAAAGGGAAAAAGATGCCAACTCCAAAGACAGTTAGAAGAAAAACATCAAAATGGAGACAACAGCTGGACCATAGGCTACAAACAAACCAAACTAGTGCATAGGAAATGTGCAAGACCCTTGCGGTCAAAGCAATGCCTCACAGAACCTTGCATATCCACTATACCAACATCTGTGGTCTCAACTCCAACCTTAATAGTGTCCACTGTCATTTGCAGTCAACCAAACCCCACCTACTCTTCTTAACAGAAACTCAAATCTCTCATTCCCCCTAGCACTATCCATCTCAACCATCCAAACTATACACCATTTAACTCCTTTCAACCCAAGGGTGGTGTCTGCGCATATATCCGTTCTGACATATCCTGCCAGAAGGCACCTAACCTAGAATCGCCTAACTTTGACCTTCTTTGGTTAAAAATATCCCTCCCTCATTCAATCAAATTCATCTGCTGTCTCTATTGCTCTCTCCTAATACCACCAACCACTATGAGCTCTTTAATTTCCTCTCCTTAAAGGTTGATTTTCTCCAGTCCTGCTCTCCTAATAGTGAAATCATCCTCCTAGGTGATTTTAATGTTCATAACACCAACTGGCTTTCCTCTTCTAGTTGTATAGATCCTGCAGGCAGAGATGCTGAAACATTTGCCATCACCAACGACCTTACACAAATTGTTCACAAGCCAACCAAAATACCAGATAACCCAAATCATTCCCCAAATACCCTAGATCTCTTCCTTACTAATGACCCCTCCAAATATACAGTGAATGTAGTAAGCCCCCTGGGTAATTCTGACAGGAGATGACCTAGTGATCATCTCCTGCCCCATGCAACACTTACACAGTCACACCCACACAAGAGTAGTTTGGCATTATAACAGTGTCAAATGGGACAGTCTCCAAGACTACCATGCTTCATTTCCATGTTGGACTATTGTTTGCAGTCTTCCAATCCAAACATATGCACCGGACGTATCACCAAAGTAATCCTCACTGGCATGAAAATATACATTCCCCACACTTCTCTGAACTGCCATCCCCTATCCAAACCCTGGTTCTCCAAAAGATGTGCCAAGGCTGTACAAATGAAAAATTAGGCATACCACAACTGGCTCAAATTAAGAACCCCATCCTCCTTCAGTGCCTGAAACAGATGCAAAAAAATTATCAGTAATTCCAAAACAGAATTTGAACGGGCAATAAGGAGGAAACTTGTCCTGTCCTAGCGGCAGCCATGCCTTTTGGTCTCTTGCCAAAGCAATTGGTCGTGACATTTGCCCTACACCACTCCCACCCCTATCATAACCCAGATGGCTCAATTGCATCATCACCTACAGAAAAGCTAATTTCCTGGCTTCATACTTTGCCTCAAATGTCCCCCCCCCCAGTCATTCCAGCTGCCCAACATACAATGCCCCCTGTATCCTTTTGCCAGAAAGAGATCATAAACCTGTTGTCAAAATTAGACACAATAAAACCTCCTGGCCCAGATGGCATTCCTCCAATTGTCCTGAAGGTCGTCTGTGCAGCAGAACTGACTCCTATCGTATGTCGTCTGTACATACTCTCTTACTCCACTGGTGTATATATATATCCCAAAGCCTTGAAATTGGCCTATATTCAACCCATTCCTAAAAAGGATGACAAATTGCTGCCATCCATCTAACTCTTGCCCTATCTCACTCTCCTCAATCCTATCTAAAGTGATAGAAAAAACCATAAATTCTCAACTCCTACTCTACCTTGAAGGTACCCAGCTATTAAGCGACCACCAGTATGGATTCCGCCAATGCCGATCAACAGGTGACCTGCTCTCATATATCACCCATCTCTGGACATATGCTATTGAGAAATTTGGCGAATCCCAAGTAGTTGCACTTGATATCTCTAAAGCCTCTGACTGGGTCTGGCACAAAGTCTTACTAAGCAAACTTCCATCATTTGGACTGTCTCAGGACTTCTGCAGATGGATTGCCAGCTTTCTGTCTGGACGCACACTATGTGTGATGATAGATGACTCCCTATCCTCCCACTATCCAACTAATGCTGGGGTCCCACAAGGTTCATTTCTCTCACCAACCCTCTTCCTTCTGTATGTCAGTGACCTACCTCAGTTGACCTCCAACCCAATACACAGTTTTGCAGATGACAGCACATTGCACTCCTCCCTTTCATTTTATGAACCTTATCGTACGCAACTCACTTCAACCCACAGAACATCAACTACAATTTCCCTTAATTCAGACCTCCAAGCCATCCTCCAATGGGGCTCAGATAACCTCGTCAACTTCAACGCTAGTAAAACCCAATTCTGCCTTATTTCCCACAAAAAAGAATCATTTTCCCCAAGTATTATTTTTGATAACACTCAAATTCCCAGACAAGATGAAATTTCTCTTCTCGGAATTATCTTGACATCGGGCCACTCCTGGCATAAACACATCACAGCCATTGCATCCTCAGCTTCCAAAAAACTAGACTTTCTCTTTCGCTCAAGACGTTACTTCACCTCAAAACAGCTGTTAACCTGTGCCCCAGCAATCTGTTTTAGGAACATTGCTGTTTAACTTGTATGTTAATGATATTTGTGAAGATTTGGATGGGGATATTCAGTTGTTTGCAGATGTTGCAAATTTGGGATGAACTATGAAGAGTAGAAAAGATGTTGTGGCTTTACAAGAAGACATGAATATATTGAGTGAATGGGCACAGAAATGGGGATGCGAGTTCAATATTGCAAAATGTAAGGTTTTAAAATTTGGGAAATAAAGATGGGATGTAGAATTTACACTTCGTGGGGATATATTGTTGGAGGAGGGGAAAATAAGTGAGCTGTAATAGTGGATAAGAATCTGAAATTTAGGAGACACATTGCCAAAATTGTGAGGACAGCACACATAATTCTGGGAATGATTCAGAGGACACTAATGTATAGAGGTAAGGAGATTCTTGTTCCATTGTATAAGACTTTGATTAGGCCACACATGGACTACTGTGCACAGATTTGTCCACCTGGTTTTCAAAAGAATGAAGAGATGTTGGAAAGGGTCCAGTGATTACTGAAATGTTGAATATGAGGAAAGGTTGAGAAGATGCAATTTACAGTGTTTAGTGGATAGGAGGAAGAGGGATGATATGATACAGATGTACAAGTTAGTAAGCGGTTGTTATAGGATCAATGTTGGAGAGGTTTTACAGAAAACGGTTGGAGATAGGGAAGAACCAAAGTCTTCCCTGGAAGCTGTAAAAGGAGCGTGTGTGTGCAGGGGATTGAGAAGTAGGTTTTTTGCTTGCAGAGTTGTGAATAATTGGAATGCCTTGCCAGAGAGTGGTGTCTGCAGAGAATTTGATTGTGTTTAAGGTGCTGTATAATGAACTGTGTGTGTATGACAAAAAAACCTCCTAGATGAGTCTTTGACTCCACAGGGTGTTGGGATAATAATAATCAATAAAGAAAAGTTAAGGCAAGCTTTTACACATGGAATAGATGTCTCTCCGGGAAGATTTGGATAAACTGGTTGTGTGTGTACACATTAATGTGTTGCCAACACAACGAATAATGCGATATGTACAATTCATGAAATTTGGAAAGCAAGGATTGGATGTTGTATACTGGTTATTGAAGTAGACAGAGAACATAATTGAACATAATGTGATGGTGGACAAGAACTTAAAATTTAGGGACTACATTGTGAGAATTGTAAGGCCAATACAACAAATTATGCAATAACTGTTCAGCACCTTGATTAGGCCACATAGTGGCAGATTTGGTTGCCTTGTTTTCAAGAGATGAACAGATTTTAAAAAGAGGTCAGAGTAGAGTAGTAGCAGTAGTAGCCAAGACAGTATATGATCCTGCGGAATGCCATTCATATAATCTGCTGGATGGATACAAAGAGAGATGAAATGACTGAGGTATATTTAAAGTTAGTATGAAATGTTTGTACAAAATTAATGAAGAAGAAATTTATCGAATGGGTAGAAGTTGCATAAATAGAATGTCAGCACGAGAGAAGGAGAGCTGGATTTTTATTTTTCATGAGGGAAATGTATTATCTGTGATTGTAGTGAGCATTGTGTTTGATGGTTTCTCTCTCACAATGAATCTTTTGATTCCATGGAGGTAAGATGATAAAAATAATGAAGCATCAAATTACAAAAAAAAAAAAAGAAAAAATCATTACCTTTTTCATTGCACATATAAACTGACACCATAACCTCAGAACAAATCATGCATATATGATAAATTTAGTCCTTTATCCCAGTGAGAGCAAACAAGGTTTGTGCCTGAAAATATCTTCAGGACTGAATATAGTGTTGCACTATCTTACCTGGGTAAGTAGTACAACATCAGGCAAAGGTGGAGCAAGCTACCAACTCTCCTATCCCAGTATCTCCCATAATGCAAAACACATCTCCTTGTGGATATGTATACTGTTATGCATGAAGGGATTGGCCACTACCCAGACTAGTTTCGACCTTTATTGAGGTCTCTTCAGTGGGAGCCAGGCCCAGGCTCCACCTTTGCTACGAGTTGCCTGGTGTTGTACTACTTACCCAGGTAAGATAGTATAACACTATATTCAGTCCTGAAGATATTTTCAGGTGCAAACTTTGTTTGCTCTCACTGGGATAAAGGATTAAACTAAATTTATCATAGTGTTTCCTAGTGAAAAATAAGCTTTCAACATCTTTCTCTAAATCCAGAGTAATTTAATAAAAAAAAAATGTGGCAAACCTTTTGGCAACTCCTATAGGTAAAGATGACCTTACTACTGCTTCTGCCTGGTATCTCCAACTCTGGGCCTGGCTCCCACTGAAGAGACCTCAATAAAGGTCGAAACTAGTCTGGGTAGTGGCCAATCCCTTAATGCATAACAGTATACATATCCACAAGGAGATGTGTTTTGCATTATGGGAGATACTGGAATAGGAGTGTTGGTAGCTTGCTCCACCTTTGCTACGAGTTGCCTGGTGTTGTACTACTTACCCAGGTAAGATAGTACAACACTATATTCAGTCCTGAAGATATTTTCAGGTGCAAACCTTGTTTGCTCTCACTGGGATAAAGGATTAAACTAAATTTATCATAGTTTAACCTAGTGAAAAATAAACTTTTAACAAATCATGCATATATGTTTGTGTGCAATTATTTTCACTAGGGATCATCACTTGAATACTGTCATAATGTTTCATATTGTATTGATTTTAACTATAAAGTTTATGACTAAGCAGAATGTCTTCGCAGTTCAAGTTTGGGATACATACAGTTTTATAGCACACATACAGTAATTATGAAAGGTTTAGAAGATTAAATTAGTGAAGTAATTATAGAATGGGGCAGTAAGGGTAAAACAGTTTGATATTGCTTTGGAAATGTTCAAGCAATATTTAACAGTGGTAATATTTTATTGTATACCAGTAAATATTGGTATACAACTTATGAGCTATGAGCTTCTATATACAAGTTGTCCTATTCCTGAGAATACTTCAGGTGCAAACTTTGTTTGCTTACACTTGGATAAAGGATTAAGCCAAGTATATATTTTCTTGATATCTTTAATTTATAGTATATCCAAGTGGAAAAACTTCCGACCACCTAGTATATTTGGAAGCATGAAGTGATATATTGACCTGTTTTTTCTTCTGAGCATTGGCTCCAGTTTCTTGTTATTCCCCCTTCTCACCCTTGTAGAACATGCTGAATTCACTGCAGAGATCCTGATCCATGTCCATTTTAGGATACAGCACTTAAACAATTTTGCAGGCTGAGAACTATTATAGTACATGGAATACTACCAAACCTGATAGTAACAAATCCAGAGGCTTTCTGATTAGTTATTGATAAAACCTGTTTGCCACTTAACTCTGCCAGTTAATGCCTAGACGGAATCCATGATGGTGGTCCATGTGTTAAGGCTTAAGTGCTGGGAGGACATCATGTTGGAGTAATGACAGCACTAAGAAAATATTAAAAACTAATCCTAATCCTAATACTTCCAATATTTCATCTCAGTCACTGAAACATCTTCAGGGAGCACACACACAACGACAACACAATACTCAATAAAACATGTGGGTGATTCTAAAGTCCTATCTAGTTGGCGATCCCTCCCTTGGCATTTGTAGGCAGCCAAGGATGTAAACTAGGATCTCTGTCAATTATTCTTTCCAAAATTTTGGGAAGTTTTAATGCATCTGCATTTGTTTAAATTACGTTGATTTCTGAGTGCCACTGCAGATTTCAAAAACAGGTGTTTTCTTTTTAAATTACTATGGTGGCACATGGTGGTTTTCTTCCAGAAGATCCTACGAATTGTGTCCAATACATGATTTGCAAGACCAGATTAACCATAGTTATGATTGGATGTAAGATTTATGTTCATCTAAATGTGTGGCATATGATCTACCTGTCTGTCCGAAGTAAGCCAACTTGCAGGAACAGGGTACTTTATATATTCCATTCACTGTGAGAGGAGGGGCTGATCTTTGGTAGAATGGATAGATAGGGGCAGCAAGTTTCCAGTGGGGCTTCAAAGCTGTGTGGAGGTTGTACTTTTTTTTTAAGGACCTGGCTATTTTTTCCTGTGTGCTCCTGACGTAGGGGATGGTGGTGCAAAAGTTTGTAAATGTATTGTATCTGCCTGTGTGAGTGGGTTTTCTATATACAGTGAAGGTGAAGTTACCATGGTGTGTCTAGGAAGGGTAAGCTATTGTTATTTTCTTTTTCCATCGTAAACTGGATTCTTGGATGTAGACTATTGAGGTGACTGAGGAAGGAGTCTAATGTGTCTGGACCATGACTCCAAATAGAGAACACATCATGTACATGCCTTAACCAGATAGAAGTTTTGAGAGGGGCTGAGTGTATGGCTTGTTTTTCAAAATTTTCCATGTAAAAATTGGTAAGTATGGGTAAATGGGGGGGGGGAATCCCTAGTGGTTCACTCTGTTTGTAAATTTTGTTCTTCCAAGAAAAATAACCAAACTGATAGCAAAGGAAAAAAGTATATAAGAGGTGGTAAGTCCCATGGGGAGGGATGAGAAAGTCTGCCAGATGTTTTGACAATTTGCAGCATGGAGCATCAGTGATATGTACTATAGATTTTAGGGAGGAATTAAGTTTGTGGATTTTATGCAAACCATACATCGGGGGGGGGGGATGAGAACTGATGGGTTTGAGTTTTTTTTGTAATGTTTGGTGGTCAGGAAGATACTTTTTAAGTAGGCTTTTTAATTTTTTAACCTGTTTTTTGGTGGGGTCGTTATCTATTGAGTTGTAGATAGCATGATATTGGAGAATAATACCCATTTTCCTATTATATTGCATGGCATTAAGGACAACTGTGGCAGTACCCTTATCTCTGGTGATGACAATACCTTTTTCTTTTCATAACCTTTCTGAGAGCAGCAAGTTGAACAGAAGATAGATTACTTTTAGGAGGCGATGACGGGGAGAGGATATTGCCAATGTCAAGTCTGATGTTATTGGCTATTTCTGGAGCTAAAGAACAGATTCCACGTTCTACGTTGTACATTAGGTCTAGCCACGGCACTTCTTTTGGTGTGACGGTGAAATTGTGGTCAAGGGTTAGGATACTGATAGCATCCTTGTTGAGCCTTTTTGAAGATAGATACACAACATGGAGAGGTTGAATTTGCAGTTGTGATTTAGATGTCCACAGAGTATTATACTTTTTAATGCGTTTATTTTATATAGAAAACCCACTCACACAAGGAATTCACAAAGTTTTTTCACCACTACCCCTCTCAACTATATTATTATTATTATTATTAAACAAGACCTCATGGAGTCAAAGACTCATCTAGGAGGTCCTTTTATCTCACACACATCTCATCATACCGTGTCTTAAACACATTCAAACTCCTTGCAGACACCACACTCTCAGGCAAGGCATTCCAATCACTCACAACTGAATGAAAAAACCTGCCTCTCACTCCCCTACTCACACCCTCTTTATACAGTTTCCAGGGATGACCTCTGGTTCTCCCCTGATATCCCACTATTCTCTGTAGAACTTCTCCACCATTGATCCTATAACAACCCCTTACCAACTTGTAGGTCTCTATTATATCTCCCCTCTTCCTTCTCTCCACTAGACTCTGCAAACTACATATTTTCAATCTTTCCTCATACTCGACATTCCAGAGGTCAGAAACTACCTTAGTCAATTGCCTTTGGACCCTTTCCAACATCTCTTCATCCTTCTGAAAACCAGGTAACCAAATCTGGGCACAATAGTCCATGTGTGGCCTAATCAAAGCCTTATACAATGGAACAAGAATCTCCCTACTTCTACACGTCAGTGTCCTCCGCATCATTCCCAGAAGTCTTTGTGTTGTCTTCACAATTTTGGCAATGTGTCCCCTAAATTTTAGATCCTTATCCACTATCACCCCCAGATCTCTTATTTCCTCTACTTCCAACAATATATTCTCACCAAGCATAAATTCTGCATCCCATCTTTGTTTTCCAAATTTTAAAACCTTACATTTTGCAACATTGACCTCACATCTCCATTTCCGTGCCCAATCACTCAATCTATTCAAGTCTTCTTGTAAGGCCACAACATCTTCACTACTCTTCATGGTTCGTCCCAACTTTGCATCATCTGCAAACAACTGAATATCTCCATCCAAATCTTTGCCAATATCATTAATATACAAGTTAAATAGTAATGGCCCTAAAACAGACCCCTGAGGCACTCCACTAGTGACTTTCCTTTTCCTGGATATTGCTATTACACAAACTGAATAAGAATTCTGCAATAGAGACGAGACGATTTTACATCAGCACTGGTGTTAAAGAGTGTTCAGTGAACTGGCTATCCCTTTGACCATGGCATCATTAAAACTCTAACCAATAGAGCCTATAATCTTTGTTCAAATGGAACCTCTCTTTCATCAGAACTCAACCATCTACACAACACCTTCTTATCCAGTGACTACATTTCTTACAGAATTTAAAAAAAAAATAATCAATCCTTTCACCATTCCTTGGCCCATCCCTTCAGAACGATTTCAAAATAATAATTTCAAAAATAATAATAATATTAACAATGAACAACACCTAAGCCTTTCTCTACATATATAGATAATCACTGAGTTTAAGACACAGTATGATAGAAAACTCCATGGAGCATTTAATTCAATAGAAGAAAAAAAAAACTCCACAAAGCTTTTAATTCAATAATAGGCAGAATGTCATTTTATTACTATTATCATAATATGCCATGTGGAATACCATTTGCATTAGGATGATGTCTTATGAAAATTATAAGCAGCAGGTCAGAAGAATCACAACTGTTGTACATAAAAGATAAGCCTGAGTATGAAAAGAAAATGGCTCTGCAAGCTGAAGAAACCCATAAGAATTCTGTCAATATGCTGCAAGTAAAAGGAAGATTGAATATGAAAGCATAGCTCTTCTGAATATGCAGAAGGGTGACAGATGCAAAAGAGGTTGTTCAACTAATAAGTTCCCATTTTGTTAAAAGCTATCAACCTGGTGTATGTGATATTGAGTTCACTGCTACCTTTTCACTGAATGAAGAAACTCAGGTGTATGAAGAGGAGGTATAGAGCTATTACACAAACTGAATAAGAATTCGGCAATAGAGACGAGACAATTGTACATCAGCACTGGTGTTAAAGAGTGTTCAGTGAACTGGCTATCCCTTTGACCAGTCTATATAATTTGAGTCTCAGAACTGAGAAGATGCCACAGGAATGAAAAAATGTATGTTAATACCATTTCACAAGGATGGTGCAAAGACCAATGTATCAACCAATCAGTTATTATTATTGCATAACACCTCCAGGGAGTCGAAAGACTCATTGAGGGAGGGCACCTACTCTACAACTAACTGCAACTACACCACTGTCATCTACTCCTATCACCACTGCTAGAGTTTCCACAGACAATCACAAACATCCATGCCCACGGCAGGATAGAAGTCCATGGACTCATTGTGGAAGGGCACACTATTGAAGGAGTTTTACACAGTAAATACTGAAGAAATTATTCCAGTACATGAATCATTTCTTCAGTATTTATGGCAAGGAATTCTCCATGGAGATTGTGAATGAGCATGGTTACGAAGGACACGACGACTTGATTTTTTTTTTTTTTTTTTACATTCTATAATGATGTTAACATTGAACTAGACAAGGGGGAATAGATGCACCATGATACTTTTGGATTTTGCTAAAGGTTTTGACAGCATACAGCATGGAAGACTGTTGAATAAATTGGAGAATATGGGATCAGATTATAAAATATTAGCATGGATAACCCAGACAACCCATCCTGGCTGGCCGAGTGGTTAGTGTATCCACTCTCCAGCCAAAAGGCTGCAGGTTCGAATCCCACCGTGGGCATGGATGTTTGTGATTGTCTGTGAAAATACTAATAGTGGTGGTGGTGGTGAGTGGTAGATGGCATTGGTGTAGTTGCAGTTTGTTGTAGTTGATGGAATGAGTGAGTGGTGGAGACAAAATTGTAGAGTAGGAACCTTCCCTCGATGAGTCTTTGGACTCCCTGGAGGTGTCATGTAATAATAATAATAATAAGAGGATGGCTGACTGACAGATATCAAGCAGTTGTATATGAGGGATGTTAGTCTGCAAGATTTAAGGTTACCAGTGGTGTACCACAAGGATCAGTCCTTAGTCCACTATTATTCAATCTCTACATTAATGAGATTGGGAAGAATTTGACAAGCAACATACAGCTGTTTGCTGATGATCCAAAGATAGGTAGTGTAATTCAGGAATGTGGCTGATATGTAGCACTTGCAGAATGATTTCATTAGGCTGGAATTGTGGACATGTGAAAATGGATGTCAGTTCAATATCAGTAGATGTAAAGTCATGTACTTTTGTGCGATTAGATATCCAATTTGTATTATATTGGTGGAATTATGCTAGAAGAAACTGATGAGGCTAGGGATCCTGGAGTGCTAGTAGCTAGGAAGTTGAAGTTCAGGGGCCATGTAGTAAAGATTCAAATACATCTTAAAAGATAATTGCAATGCTGAAATTAACTTTGACATGTAAAGATAAGGATGTCGTTTTGCCTCTTTACAAGGCCTTGATAAGACTTCACTTGGACTATTGTGCACAGGTCTGGTCTCCTAGTTTCCGTTGTGATTCTGATACAGTGGAGAGAGTGCAATGGAGAGTCTTAAAAATGATATCAGGATTGTGAATATGATTATGAATACTGATTGAGAATTTGTAGAGTACAGACACTAGCAAACAGGAAAAGGAGGGATGATATGACTGAGACTTCTAAAAGATTTTATTTTATGGAGGGCAGGGAAAGGACGAGAGGGCATCCTTGGAAGCTGGGAATGAATGTCACCAAGAAGGAGTGAGATCTATATTTTTCTCTCATAGAGGGACATGTGATTGGAATGGATTGCCATTGGATATTGTATATGCATCCAGTGTGAATGAATTCCAGAACAGGTATGACAGCTGGTGCATGTAGTATGTGGCTTTCCTTGATAATAATAATAATAATATGAGGACACTATTATTATTATTATTATGTGACACCTCCAGGAAGTCTAAGGACTCATTGTGGGAGGGCACACTATTGAAGGAATTTTACACAGTAAATACTATTATTATTATTATTATTATTATTACGGGTATCTTCATGGAGTCAGTAGACTCATTGCAGGAGACCCAAACTATCAAAACAATATCTATCATATCTCTTCTTGAATTCATTTACAGACGAATAATTCACAACTGAGTCAGGCAATGCATTCCACTCATACACCATCATCCAGGCAAAAAAACTCGTTCTCACAACCTTGTTTATCCACACTTTTCCTTAATTTCCAGGGATGACCTCTTGTTCTTTCATCATTATCACACAGCTGAAATATTTCCCCTGCATCAATTTATAGAAACCTTTTAGTAATTTAAATGTTTCTATCATATCCCCTCTTCTCCGTCTATCAACCAACCTCTGCAATCCACAAGCTCTCAATGTATCAATGTAGGGAGCATTTTTTACATCACTCACCTTAGTCACAACTTAGTCACTCTTCTTCTGAACCCTCTCCACAACCTCCTCATCTCCAAGGAATCCAGGTGACCAGACTTGAGCACAGTAATCCAAATGTGGAAGTATCAACACCTTATAAAGGGGAATAATAACCTCTTTATCTCTGGATGTTAGTGTCTTCTTCAATAACCAAGTAATCCTGTGTGCAATCTTGGACACCTTAGCAATGTGTCCCCTGAACTTCATCTCCCTATCCACCAACACCCCCAAGTCCCTAGACCCATCAATCTCTTGGAGTAGTTCCATCAATGTAGTACACAGCTGGTAATCTTTTAATCCAAAAATGCATAACTTTACATTTTTCCACATTGAACTGATATCCATTACCTTTTGCCCATTTTTCCAGCTTATTTAAATCATCCTGCAAACTCTCAACATCAGCTTAATTTTTTATTGTGCTACCCAACTTTGCATCATCAGCAAACCACTGAATATCTCCCTTTAAGCCATTTTCTATGTCATTTATGTACAAATGTCGACGTATGTGAGAAGTGTCGGGATAGGCTGGAGCGTTTAGGAATGGAAGCTGACATCGGGACCGTAGCGGAAGAACTTCGGCGGGAGTTTATGAAAATGAAAAATGACCTTCATCTTCTTCATGAGGAAGTGGAAGTGATCGGTAAGGAGATACTGGAAGTTAAAGCTGAGTTTAATGTGTTAAACAGAGAAATTAGGACTATAGAGATTACTTTAGCTGAAGTAACTAGAACAGGATTACATATGGGTGAGTCTTTGGTGAATGATTCAGTAATAAATAGTATGGGAGTGATTGGGAGTCAACATAATAAAACCACAAGTGGCCAAGAAGAAATGAGATGTAGTGAGAGTGGGGGGGTAAGTAATAGAGAGTTGAGTAATGAAGCTGGGAGAATCATGCTGAATAGTGTAGAGAATGAGTCCATGAGTGTGAACTTGAATGAAGTTAATAGTGGTAAAATATATGGTGATTCTATGATTAAGGGTATGGAGAGTGGTATGCATGAGGAGTGCTTGGCTGATGGTACAATAGAAAGAGTGGCTTTAGCAATAAAGAGAGGGCATGAAACAGACAAGATGATAGTTATGGTGGGTACGAATGACCTGAGAGGTAGTATAAATCGGGTAGGAAAAGATTTAAGAACATTATTAGATATTGTGAAGAGGAAAAGTGTCAATGGGAGAATAGTGTGTGTGCTGCCTTGTTTTGACAATTACGAGTTAAGTAGACGAGCAATGATAATGAATGATATGATTGCAAGAATGTGCAGAAAAAGAGCTCTGGAGTTTGTTGATGTTTGGAGTGTGTTTGAAGGAAAAAGGCAGTTGTATGCTAGAGATGGACTGCATCTTAACATGGAAGGACATAAGAGATTGAAGAAGTTATTGTTTTCTGAACAGGTTGAAGTTATTGGGCAGGGAAACTAATATTGAAAAGGTTGAGTGTAAGAGAGAGAAACTTTAGCACTGATTGTGTATTTATTGATCCTTATAGGCAGAATAAATTGCAGAAGAGAGGGGGAAAAAAATCGGCATAGGACTACGGTAGTTAGTGACTTATATATCAGTTCTAAAGCCGGTACAAGATCTAGAGGGAATCTGCAATTTTTGTATACCAATGCTAGAAGCATTAGAAATAAGAGAGAAGAATTTTTGGCATTAGTCAGTGAAATCTCACCAAAAGTTGTAGGCATTAGTGAAACTTGGCTGTCAGCAGAAGATGTGGTCACTGGAATTGAATGTGATGGGTACAGTATTTTCAGGGAGGATAGAGAAGATAGAACAGGAGGAGGAGTACTGTTGATGATAGCTGATGCGTTGCAGCCAAAGAAAGTAGTATATCATGATGATAGACATGTGAATGAGAGTTCATTTGAGGCAGTCTGGTGCGAAATAGTGACCAACGCAACCAAATATACAGTTGGATGCTGCTATAGGCCAGGGAGTACAGGGGGAGATATTGAATTCATGCATCAGCAACTTAGTGCAATGAGTGAAGGCTTAGTGATTATTATGGGGGATTTTAATTATGGTGATATCAGTTGGAAGGAGGAAATATCACGTAGCAAAAGGAAATGGAGTTCATACATCTGCTACGAGATAATTACTTGAAACAGCACGTAACTGAAGGGACACGTGGTGTGAGAGTGTTGGACCTGGTTATTGGTTCAGAGGTTATATGCATAAGTAAGGTGACCTCGTTACCTCCAGTTGGTGAAAGCGATCATGTGGTATTGACTTGGGAGGTTGCAAAATCTGTGGATTTTTCTATTAAGAAGGGGTATGTACGAAACTACAGGTTAGGCAATTATAACAAGCTTCGGAGTGAGCTTGCAGCCATCCCATGGCAGAACATATTGCAAGGGAAAGATGTTAGCAGTGCTTGGGATAAAATCAGCGGGTATCTGAGGAAAGCAATATCAGATTGTGTCCCCATGGTCAGGAGGTCAAACAAGGCAGGCATTAGATGGATGAGCAGTAGTATCAAGCTTGAACTACAAAAAAAGAAAATGTTATGGAGAATTTACAAGGAGAAGGGCGATCAGGACACCCATGAGCAGTACAAGGCTCAAGCTAGGAAGGTTACCAGCATAGTAAGAAAAGCTAAATCAGATTATGAGAAGACCTTAGCCAAAGAGATCAAGGGTAATCCCAAAGAGTTCTTCCGCTATGTGGCAAGTAAGAGGAAGAATGACTTCGGAAGGATAACCTTAGTGGGTGCTGATGGTATTGAGGTGACAAAATCAGATGTAATAGTCGAGTTACTGAGTGATCACTTCTCAAAAGTCTATCACCCAAGTGAGGATATCTCTATACCTATAGCAATACCTAATGTGAGAATTGAAGCTAAAGAATCAGAGGTATTAAATATATTGCGAAACTTAAATGCAAACACTGCGGTAGGCTTAGATGGAATATCAGCTCGGGTGTTGCGTGAATGTGCAAATGAATTGTCAACCCCTCTTACCTGGATATTTAATTTAAGTTTGAACTCTGGTATGGTCCCTAGGGAGTGGAAGTTAGGCAAAGTGGTTCCTTTGCATAAGGGTGGCTCTAAAACTGCAGTATTGAATTACAGACCAATCACCATCTCAGGAGTAGTGGTAAAAGTATTGGAAAAGTTGGTTAAAGACAAAATTCAAGAATGGGTGGATCAGGATATGATACTCTATAGAGGCCAACATGGTTTTGTTAAAGGTAGATCCTGCCTTAGCAATCTATTAACTATCCATAATAGAATAACATCAGAGTTGGACAAAGGAACTGGCTACACAGTGGTACTTCTGGATTTTGCTAAGGCTTTTGACAGGATATCCCATAGAACACTGTTATGCAAATTGGAGCAGATGGGAATGGATATTAAATTGGTGATATGGATAGGAGAATGGCTCAGGGAGAGATACCATATGGTGGTGTATGGAGGAGCCGAGTCCAGAATGAGGCAGGTGACCAGTGGTGTGCCTCAGGGCTCTGTGCTTGGGCCAATGTTGTTTAATTTGTTTATAAATGATATAGGAAACGGCTTAAAGGGAGATATTCAGTTGTTTGCTGATGATGCAAAGTTGTGTAGTGCAATAAAAAATCAAGCTGATGTTGAAAGTTTGCAGGAGGATTTAAATAAGCTGGTAAAATGGGCAAAAGAAAATGGATGTCAGTTCAATGTGGAAAAGTGTAAAGTCTTGCATTTTGGGATTAAAAGATTACCAGCTGTGTACTACATAGATGGAAAGGTACTCCAAGAGATTGATGAGGCTAGGGACTTAGGGGTATTGGTAGATAAGGAGATGAAGTTCAGAGGACACATTGCTAAGGTGTCCAAGATTGCACATAGGTTTACTTGGTTGTTGAGGAACACACTGACATCCAGAGATAAAGAGGTTATTATTCCCCTTTATAAAGCATTGATACTTCCACATTTGGATTACTGTGCTCAGGTCTGGTCACCTGGATTCCTTGGAGATGAGGAGGCTGTGGAGAGGGTTCAGAGAAGAGTGACCAAGTTGGTGAGTGATATAAAAAATGCTCCCTACATTGATAGATTGAGAGCTTGTGGATTGCAGAGATTGGTTGATAGGCGAAGAAGAGGGGATATGATAGAAACATTCAAATTACTAAAAGGTTTTTATAGGATTGATGCAGGGGAAATGTTTCAGCTGTGTGATAGTGATGGAAGAACAAGAGGTCATCTCTGGAAATTAAAGAAGAGTGTGGTTAACAAAGGTGTCAGAACAAGGTTTTTTGCCTGGAGGGTGGTGAATGAGTGGAATTCATTGCCTGACTTTGTTGTGAGCTCTTCATCTGTAAATGAATTCAAGAAGAGATATGACAGATATTGTTTTGCTAGCTTGGGTCTCCCGCGATGAGTCTACTGACTCCATGGAGATACCCGTAATAATAATAATAATAATAATAATAATAAAATTAAACAATAATGGCCCAAGCACAGAGCCCTGAGGCACACCACTGGTCACTTGCCTCATCCTGGACTCTGCTCTCCTCCATACGCAACCTTCTGGTATCTCTCCCTGAGCTATTATCTTATCCATATCACCAGTGTTGTATCCATCCCCATCTGTGCCAATTTGCACAACAGTATTCCATATGGTATCCTGTCAAAAGCCTTAGCAAAATCCAGAAGTACCACTTAGGCCATTTCGTTTGTCCAACTCAGATGTCATTCTATTATAAAAAGTTAATAAATTGCTAAGGTAGGATCGACCTTTAACAAAACTGTGTTGGCCCCTACAGAGTATCATATCCTGATCCACCCATTCTTGAATTTTATCTTTAACCAACTTTTCCAATACTTTTACCATCACTCCTGAGATGGTGATTGGTCTGTAATTAACTACTGCAGTTTTAGAGCCATCTTTATGCAAAGGAACTACTTTGCCTTCCTTCCACTCCCTAGGGGCCATACCAGAGTTCAAACTTAAGTTAAAAAACCAAGTAAGAGGTGTTGACAATTTCTTTGCACATTCACACAACACCCGAGCTGATATTCCATTTAACCTACAGCAGTGTTTGCATTTAAATTTTGCAATATATTAAGTACCTCTGATTTCTTAACTTCAATTCTCACATTAGTTATTGCTAGAGGTACAGAGATATCCTCACTTGGGTGATAGACTTTTGAAAAGTGATCACTCAGTAACTCTACTATTGCATCTGAATTTGTCACAAATAACATCAGCACCCACCAAAATTATCCTTATGAAGTCATTCTTCCTTTTACTTTCCACATAGCGGAAGAACTCTTTAGGATTACCCTTGATCTCCTTGGCTAAGGTCTTCTTATCATCTGATTTAGCTTTTCTTACTATGCTGGTAACCTTCCTAGCTTGAGCCTTTTACTGCTAATGGGTGTACTGATCACCTTTCTCCTTGTAAATTCTCCATAACATTTTCTTTTTTTGCAGATCAAGCTTGATACTACTCATTCATCTAATGCCTACCTTGATTGTCTACCTGACCATGGGGACACAATCTGATATTGCCTTCCTCAGATACCTGCTGATTTTATCGCAGGCAGTACTAACATTTTCCCCCTGCAATATGTTCTGCCATGGGACGGCTGTAAGCTCACTCCGAAGCTTCCTATAATCACCTAATCTGTAGTTCCATATATACCCCTTCTTAAGAGAGAAATCCATAAATTTTGCAACCTCCCAAGTGAATACCACATAATCGCTCTCACCAATTGGAGGTAATGAGGACATCTTACTTATGCATATGTCCTCTGAACCAATGACCAGGTCCAACGCTCTGACACCACGTGTCCCTTCAGTTATGTGCTGTTTCAAGTAATTATCAAGTTATGTGTTGTTTCAAGTAAAGTAATTCTTAGAAGATGTATGAATTACATTTCCTTTTTGCCATGTGATATTTCCTCCTTCCAATTGATATCATCATAATTAAAATCCCCCATAATAATCACTAACCCTGCACTCATTGCACCAATTTGCTGATGCATGAATTCAATATCACCTCCTGTACCCCCTGGCCTATAGCAGCAACCAACTGTGTATTTGGTTGCGTTGGTCACTATTTCACACAAGACCGCCTCAAATGAACTATCGTTCACATGTCTATTATCTTGATATACTACTTTCTTTGGCTGCAACTCATCAGCTATCATCAACAGTACTCCTCCCCCTGTTCTATCTTCTCTATCCTCCCTGAAAATACTGTACCCATCACATTCAATTCCAGTGACCACATCTGCTGCTGACAGCCAAGTTTCACTAATGCTTACAACTTTTGGTGAGATTGCACTGACTAATGCCAAAAATTCTTCTCTTTTATTTTGAATGCTTCTTGCATTAGTATACAAAAATTGCAGATTCCCTTTAGTTCTTGTACCAGCTTTAGAACTGATATACATGTCACTAATTTCAGTAATCCCAATGCGATCTTCATCTGCTCTATTCTGCAATTTATTCCGTGAATAAGGATATCAACAAATATACAATCACTGCATAAGTTTCTCTCTCTTACACTGAACCTTTTCAATTTTAGTTTCCCTGCCCAATTACTTCGACTTGTTCAGAAAACAGTAACTTCTTTAATCAGTTATGACCTTCCATGTTCAGATGCAACCCATCTCTTGCATACAGCTGTCTTTTGCCTTCAAACACACTCCAGAATTCAAAGAATTCCAGAGCTCTTTTTTTTTTTTTTTTGCACATTCTTGCAATTATATCATTCATTATCATCACTTGTCTGCTTAACTCATAATTGTCAAAATGAGGCAGCACACACACACACTATCTTCCCTTTGACACTTTTCTTTTTCATGATATCTAACAATGTTCTGAAATTCCTGCAGAGGTTTCTGGGTTAAGAAGTTCAATATAATTATTCCAGTTTTGTGACCACATGTTTATTAAAGAAAACTGTTTTTAAAACTAAACAAGTACTAAAAAATGATGCCCGACAAGTTTTGTTAGTCGTCAGACTAACATCTTAATAGTTAAAGAGAACTAAAAGTTTAAAGTACACACTACTAGAAATTATGAAAATTAGTTCATTTGTTGGTATTGTGACCATCTAAACAGTTATTTAAAAAACCGAATAACAGATCTATACAACCATTAATGTGTGTTAGGTGGAGACAATGCTATTTGTTGTCACGTTCTTTGGTTCATGCTCACTCTGTGAGGTCTGAAATTGGTAAATATTTAATAAACAATGACCAAACTTGATTTAAACGAAATTGTTCCTAAGCTCATAAAAATCAAACGTGCATTTAGAATTGCCGCTACTAGAGCAGAATTGTCCAAGATTAATCAGGACATGTAATATACATAACGAACTGGCCACATCACTGCCGTCATAACTAATCAATAACATAGACACTATAACATACAATAAAGCTACAATGGTGTCTGAAAAGAAAAAATGCAACCTAATCAAAAAATTCAGTTCTCTTCTAAAAGAAAAGGAAAAAAAAAAGGAAACATCTAGATCACTCCAAAGTAGTAATTAACCTCTCCTCAAGAGTTCTAACGAGGGATGAAACAAATCTTCTTATGAAAAGCTTTAATTTTGCTGTAACGCTACAACAAGTCCCGAAAATTGATATCATAGTCCAGATTGAAAAAGGAATAAGAAATGTGTACCAGGAAATATAGCAGATCTGATCCGCATTCAAAGTGCAACATTACTATTAAAAAATTACCACCAAAAAACTTACAAAAAACAGAATTCGCAGCCCTTAATAAACTCAAATCAGACAGAAACATAGTCATAATAAAAGCAGACAATGGCAATGCAACAGTTATTTTAAACTCAGAAGATTATAACAACAAAATGAAAACCCTTCTTGAAGATTCCGATACCTACACAACATTAGACAGAGACCCCACTTTGCGAACTCACAACAAAACCAGTGAACTTATCAAGAATATACCAGATTGGTCTGAGAAACCCAAAAGAAAGCTACAATCCAAACACCCGCTAGTGCCTAGAATATATGGAGTCCCTAAAATTCATAAAAAAGATATACCACTAAGACCGATAGTGGATGGAAGGGACTCTCCTACCTCAAATCTGGCAAAACACCTTACAAACTTGATTTTACCACATATAGGAAAAACACCATTGTTCATTAAGAACAGCACAGACTTCATAGAGAAAGTAAAAGATATACACATAGATCCTTCAGACATATTAGCGAGTTTAGATGTAGTCGGCCTTTTCACAAAGATTCCAAGAAATGAAACAGTAAACATCCTAGAAAATCTCTTCCCACCAGACATTGTACAGCTCTACAAACATTGCATAAAAAACATGTTCTTCCTTTACCAAGACAAACTCTGGGAACAAAAAGCAGGACTAGCAATTGGTTTACCCCTCTCACCAGCTCTAGCAAATCTCTACATGGAAAATTTTGAAAATAATGCTTTACAAAACTGGCACAAAAAACCGAAAATATGGCTCTGTTATGTGGACAATATCTTCATCATTTGGCCAGGAACAGCACTAGAACTGACTACATTTCAAGACTATCTTAGTAACTTACATCCTAACATAAAATTCACTCTGGAACTGTAGAAGAAAATAAAAAACTTCCTTTCCTAGACATCGTTATAGAAATAAATGAAAGAAAAAACATGTTATTGTTCTCCATCTATAGAAAACCAACAAACACAGGAAGATTTCTGCATGCTACTTCACATCACCACCCCAAGCAAAAAAATAGGCCTAATAAAAACCTTAAGTGATAAAGCAGGAGTGCTTAAGGGTCAAAGCTGTATAACTGAGAGGAGACCTCCACATAGCCTTTAAAGGAATGCGGAGAACCGACCAGGGCTTCTGACCTAATGTCCAATCCTCACCTTCTCGTGGTGCACCCTGTTGGGTATCTACTTTGATACTGAACGAACGAGGATGGGCTGGCAATTTGGGATTTAGCCGACCAAATTGTATTCTTATTGGTTAAACCAAAATAAAAAATGATGATACGACATGACAAAATTTCATGCCGGCTGGGGCGTCGCCCGGTTAAACAAGGCCCCCGTTGTTTTCGCTAGGGAACCAGGGCGAACAGCGAAAAGTCAGCTACTGGAACAAATCTGAAAACAAACCCCAATTCAACATCAACAGAGTTAAAGATCGGTACTATCAACGTAAGAAGCCTGAATGGCAAAGAAATGGAGCTAGCTGAGGAATTAGATAAGTACCAAATCGACATAATAGGGGTGACTGAAACAAAAAAGACCAAAACTGGTGAGATCTTTCTGAGCAATAAATACAAAATGTTATATTCAGGCAATGACAATCAAGGAAAAGAAGGAGTAGCCATAGTATTCAACACAAAATACAAGGCTAATCTTCTTGATTGTCATGGCAGTCAGTCTCAAGTAGAGTACTGTGGGCAAATATGAGAATGGGGAACTGGACAATGAGACTTATTTGTGCCTATGGTCCCACAGAAGGTTCTACTAAGAAGATAGAAGTGGAGGAATTTTTTGACGCTTTAGAAAATGCAACTGACACAATGAAAAAGGAAAAGTTGGTCCTTGTTGGGGATCTAAATAGCAGAGGAGGAAATGATTGTCAGCCATACAAAAATATTTTGGGAAAATTTGGAGAAAAGAGCAAAGCTAATAATAATGGCAAATATCTGTTGGATTTCTGCTCAGGACATGGACTGGTTATTACTAACACCATGTTCCAACATAAAAATGTGCACAAATACACATGGAGAGAAGAGGCTAGGAATAGAAAAGTCTCATTGACTATGTTATTGTTGATAGTGATGTTTTCTCCCTGGTACAGGACACGAGAGTGTACAGAGGATTTGAAATTGGAAGTGATCACTATTTAGTCTTGAGCAGGATAAAATTGAATTTCATATTGAAAAGAATAACATGTAAGAAAGTTTTAAAGCGAATAAAAGTTGAGCAGCTCTCAGATGTGAACTGTAGACTAAAATACAGAAAGATTATTGAAAATAAAATGAAAGAGTTTGAGAACAGGAATCAAACTTTGGAGGTTCAGTGGCAAACTCTGAAGAAAACATTGATTGATTCTGCCAGAGAGGCATGTGGTTGTGTGCAAGGATAAAAAAAATCAGAACTCCCTTGTGGACACAGGAAGTTAAAGAGGCAGTGAAGGAAAAGAAGAAAGCATATCAAAAGTTCCTGGCAAATAAGTCAGCTTTTACTCTTACAGAATACAGAGACAAATGTAAGAAAGCTAAACAGTGTGTAAAACTAGCTAAACAAAAGTCATGGGAGGACTTTGGCAAGAATATAGAAAATAAATATCAAGAAGGTGGCAAAATATTCTGGAGGTTGTTGAAGAAGCTTAGGAATGGAGGAAAGAGTGCTGTAAAAGGAGTTAGAGATGATAAAGGTGAAATGAAAATGGGAGAAAAAGATATCCTTGAAGTATGGAGTAATTACTTTGAAAAACTGCTAAATGAAACAAGCAGTGATGACAGCACAGTGATAAAAAACACTGACCAGGCATGCAGTCAGGAATACATATCCATACTTGAAGTAGAAAAAGCCATCAAAGGCTTGAAATGTGGAAAGGCAGCAGGAGTAGATGATATTCGACCAGAAATGCTGAAGTTTGGTGGTATAAAAGTCTTACAGTGGCTGCACTGCATAGTTCAGAAAGCCTGGACAGAGGGACGAATTCCCGATGATTGGAGTAGAGCTCTCATAGTACCCATATATAAAAAAGGAAATAAAACTGAATGTGAGAATTACAGAGGTATTTCCCTACTAAGTGTTCCTGGCAAGATCTATGCAAGTATACTTGAGAAACGGTTGAGAAGAATTGTGGAAGAAAAGCTTGGTGAAGAACAAGCTGGATTCAGGCCAAATAGAGGCTGTCAGGATCAGATCTTCACTTTACGACAAATAGTCGAGAAAGCATGGGAATATAACAAAGATCTGTATTTAAGTTTTGTCGATTTGGAAAAGGCATATGACAAGGTGCCAAGAGAGAAGCTATTCAATATGCTGCAGTTTTATGGTGTCAATGGGGCATTATATCAAGCAATACTTAGTCTTTATTTGAGTTGTAAGTCAGCAGTTAGAATTGAAGGAAGTACAGGAAGATGGTTTAATGTTAAATCTGGTGTGAGACAAGGATGTACATTATCCCCTCTGTTATTCATTATCTATATGGATCACATTATGAAGGAAAGTGGTATTAAACCTGATATCAAAATTGGAGATGTTAATGTCAGTTCTTTGCTTTATGTGGATGATGTTATACTTCTAAATAAATCCGCTACAAGTCTGCAAGATTCTCTGACTAAATTGAATAACAGTTGTAATAGATATGGTATGAAGGTCAGCAATAAAAAGACAAAGACAATGAAAATAGGCAGAATCATTGAAAATGTCAACTGTGTTGTGAATGGAGAACCTGTGGAACAAGTAAAACATTTCAGCTACTTAGGCACGATTTTTAGTGAAGATGGTAAATTAAATATAGAAATAGACAACAGAATCAGCAAAGCTGGTATGGCGGGAAGTCAGTTGAATAAATTCATATGGAATAAGAGAGAAATTAGTCGGAACACTAAATTAGCTGTATACAAGACAGTGTTCAAACCAGTTTTAACTTATGGATCTGAGAGCTGGGTCAGAAGTAAAACACTTGACCAAAGACTAGAGACTGCAGATATGAGAGTCCTGAGAAAGATTTGAGGCGTGAACAGATGGCATCAATGGCAATATCATATTAAAAATGAGGATATTAGGAAAGAACTTGACATTGTCAGCATCCAGGAATGTGTTAGCAGAGCTAATCTCAGGTAGTATGGTCACGTGAATAAAATGGGAGAGGAAAGATTAGCAAAACAAGTGTTCTCTGCCAGGTTGGCAGGAAAACGACCCAGAGGAAGACCAAGATATAGGTGGATTGATACAGTACAATGTGCCTTGGACGATAGAAATACAAGATCTGATAATGTTGGAGTCTTGACAAGTAGCAGACTGATTTGGAGGAAAATTGTAGATAGGAAGTTAGTACTGATGTAAAGCATTCAACATCCCCAGTACAGAAGAAAAATAGAAAGAAGAAATACAACACTTAACACAGATCCTACAACTGAATGGTTTCAATACTAAGTTAATTAAGAAAATTCTCAATACAGCACCTACAAGAAACTTAAATAAATAAGATTTCAAGAACGCAGTCACCCTTCCTTATATCAAGAATGTAACAGATAAATTAGCCAACTTCTCTACAAATACAACATAAAAGTGACTTTCCTGCCACTTTAAAAAATATCAAGATCTCTTCATCCTCTGAAACCTCCACATCACCCAATGAAAAAACCAGGGGTGTCTAATATTCACTGTTCCTGTGGCATCTGGCCGGACGGGGAGATTGGGAGAAATCTGCATGAGCGAATATTAAAAGGATGTACAAAATAAGAGAGAACATAAATCAGGATTGGCATTTCACACAACATCTATCGGTCATGATATACTCTGGGATAGAACAAACATGTCCTATATAGATAAGAATTGTTTCGCAAGAAAATTCAAAGAGGCAGCAAATATGATTAAAATTCCTACGCAATGCAACAACAACAACCAAGGTTTGATTTTAAATCAAGTTTGGTCATCATTTATTAAAAATTTACCAATTTCAGACCTTGGACAGAGTGAGTGTGAACCACAGAACGCGACAACAAATAGCATTGTCTCCAACTAACATGCATTAACAGTTGTATAGATCTGTTATTCAGCTTTTTAACGAACTGTTTAGATGGTCACAATAACCAACAAATGAACTAATTTTCATAATTTCTAGTAGTTTATGCTTTAAACTTTTAGTTCTCTTTAACCCTGAAGATGTTAGTCTGACGACTAACGAACCTTGTCGGTGTTGTTTGTTAGTACTTTTTTTTTTTTTTTTTTTTAAGGACCTGGCTATTTTTTTCGATGTGCCACGGAGATAGGGGATGGTGGTGGCATTTCTGAAATCCTTGTGGAGAGATAGTCAAGGAATGGGGGAGGAACTGATTATTTTTTTTAATTCTCTAATCACTGTAGCCATTGGATAGGAAGGTGTTGTGGAGTTTTAATGATGTGGATTGTTAGAGGGGTGGTGGTGGGAAAGTTTTTGGATGTATCTGCTTGTGTGAGTGGGCTTTCTATATTCAGTGAAGGGAAGATTATGTATTCAGAAAGCATCTTACTAAAGTGTCTAGGAATGGACTCGTTTTTCAAAATTTTCCATGTAAAGATTGGCAAGAGGGGGGTGAAATGGGTTCCCCGATCAGATGGGTTCCCCTCTATCTGTTTGTAAATTTTGTTCTTCCAAGAGAAATAACCAGAATTGATAGCAAAGAAAAAGAGATCTAAGATATCAGAAGGAAAAACGTTTTTTAAGAGTATTAAGGTGTCATTTAACAGAATATTGGTAAACAGTGAGATGATGTCAAAGCTTACCAGTATATCTGTATTATTTAAAGTTAGATTTTCAATCACAGTTTTAAAATGGGTAGAGTTTTTTTTATATAGGATGTGGTAAGTCCACTGAGGGGGGAGGGATAAGAGAGTTTGTCAGTTGTAATTTGTAGCATGGAACATCAGTGGCATCTACTATTTCTCCCTAGGACCTATAGTAGATGCCACTTATGCTCCAAATCTTATATCTGCCATCATGACTATGGTCAATCTGGCCTTGCAGACCATGTATTGGACACAACTCACAGAGTCTTCTGGAAGAAAACCACCATGCTCCACCATAGTAAATTTAAAAAGGAAAGGCTGTTTTTGGAATCTGCAGCAGCACTCAGAAATCAATGCAATTTAAACAAATACGGATGCATAAAACTTACCAAAATTTGGCTAACAGTAATCATCAGTGGTCCCAGTTTACATCCTAAGCTGTCTACAAATGCACCCTCTATAGGCATTTGTAGACAGCTTAGAATGTAAACTGGGACCTCTGATGATTACTGTTAGCCAAATAGATAGGACTTTAGAGTCTCCCATGTGTTTCATTAAGTATTGTGCTGTGTGTATTATAAGTGTCATTTGCACTCTCAGAAGATGTCTCAGTGATGAGACAGAATATTGGAAGTATTAAAATTAGTTTTTAATTCTTTCCTAGTGCTGTTAATCCTCCATTAGACCTCCAACATTATGACTTAAAAGCCAATATAGCTGGAACATTGGAAAATTGATGTAGTAGCTTCCTCTGTTTACCTAGAGCAAAAGATCACAGTAGAGAGATGCTCTGAAAAAGTTATATGAAGAATTTAACTTTTTTAGATAGCCTTTGAAAAACACTATGAAATACTTAAGTTGATATCCCAATCTGTCTTAAAAGTGAAATATTTGATAGTTTTATACTTCCAGTCATGACATATGGAAATGAAAGATGGACTAAAAAAATTATCCAACAAGTTGAAGACTACCAAAAAGAAAATGGATAAGTCACTGTTTGGCATTACTATTCAGAACAGAAAGTGCACTATTGGATTAAAGCAGTGAATTAAAGCATTGGATTAAAGCAAAGAAACCTTAGGATAAGAAGCATTGTAAACAGCCATTGAAAGATCCAAGTGCCAATATCAGGTTGTTTTACAAGAAGAAACACTCAAAATTGGACAAAGATAAGATCTGAATGCTACCCAAGAGATAGAGAGAGCTATAGAAAAATCAAAGAGATATTTGGAGGATAAGATTTAAAGAGATGGCAGGAATCAGTGATATAGATAATGCTTGAGATAGGAGAGATTGGAGGACTTTGGGTGGGGAGGTCCTATTCTAGCAGTGGACACCTAAAAGGTTGACAAAGAAGTCATATATTTCGTGATAATAGAATCAGGCATAGTGTGAATAACTATTATCGCTGCAATGGGTCTTCATACTCCATAGAGATTCCTGTATAATAATACTATCAAGCACATCTGGGATGTTTCAAAACAAACGAAAGCCATTATGTCTAGTTTGACAAAAACAAACCCATGTGTTTTTGGTCAGTTTATGTTTCAACCTCTCCTTCCAAAGTAGGAGGAAAATCTCTGTATCATGACATCTAATCATGACACCTAATGAAAGAGGCTAACTGACTTAAAGATATTTATAAATATTTCTGCAGGATTCAGATCAGATCTTTTTAACCAAAACATGTTAATAGTATATGTCTATACATTAGAGATGAACAATAACGTGTGTATATTAAAGCAAGGCAGCAGCTAAGAATAAATAAATAATGTTGTGAAGTTTATTTATGTTAGTGCAAATATATGGTAAAAACAGCACAAAGGATTGTTGGGAATGAATATGATGAGTAGAAATAAAGACAGTATTTTTTATCTTTTTTTTTTTTTTTTTTTTTCTCAATCACATGTGAACTGCAATGCTCAGATCTAGTCATCTGTGTTTTGTAAAAATGAGGAAGTAATAGAGAAACTTCAGGGGTAGTTAATCAAGACAGATTCAGATTTCAGTTTCAGATTTTATACTAACATATTTCAATAATGAAATAACTTTTAATTAAAAAACAGTTAAATTAAAAATAATTTGTTGTAGATTTATCATACTAGAAGTGCACTTTATAATATCACATTTGTAGTTTTCAGATGTTTATTTCATTTTTGCCTTTTCTTATACACAGTGGACAGAAAAAGAGTGGACAAAATATTTTGGATATGAGTTTCCTTATTCATATAAATAATGAAACAGTATTTTTGATATATTCAGTTAATACATGAATGTATTTGCTTTGATTTGGATATATATATATATATATATATATATATATTTTTTTTTTTCATTTTTTCCTCTTTGGGACTTTATTTTGTATTGTTTCTTATAAAGTGCATTCACAGCATAAATCACATTCTCAAAAAACAGAGGGATGCTCTTCTCGATCTACATCTCCTGTTGCACCAAGTGAGGCATCTACAAGGTCCATAGTATCTCGAGGGTCCCATCCAACAGCAAGAGTAACGGTGCATCATCAGAATCACAGGGGTTCCACTAGTACAATTGGTAAGATTTTTTGTACTGTGAATATGAAGATTTTATTACATATAAATGTTTGTTTCCTGCTGTTCAGTTTACTGATGTGGTGTACACACATTATAAAATCTCATTATAGGTATAGATTACAGGATATAGTTTTTTTATTATTATTATTTGACACCTCCAGGGAGTCCAAAGACTCATCGAGGGAGTGCATCTGCTCTACAACTCTCTCCACTAACTGGCCACAACTACACCAATGCCATCTAGGATGACCACCACCATCACTAGTTTTTCCACAGACAATCACAAATATCCATGCCCATGGCAGGATTCAAACTCGCAGCCTTTTGGCTGGAGAGCGGAAATGCTAACCACTCAGCCATCCAGGCTGGCAAAAATTATCGAGGGAGTGCAGAACTACTCTACAACTCAGTCTCCACCACTCAAACCACTAACTAAAATGAACCGCAACTACTATCATCATCTACACCAACGCCATCTACTGCCCACCACCACCATTAGTATTTTCACAGACAATCACAAACATCCTTATCCATTGTGGGATTCGAACCCACAGCCTTTTGGCTGGAGAGCGGATATGCTAACCACTCGGCCAACTAAGCCAGCATTTTCTTGGTAACACTTTCAAATTTATTGCACTTTGGAATACAGTGATACTATATAGACTAAAAATAGAGGCTGTGTACTGTGCTTCAGGAGGTAGTGAGAAACAGGATCTGGGGATGATGGTTGGCAGAGTCCTGAAGTTGAAGGGATGTGTTGCAAGTGTTGTGAAAAGTGAAGTAATTGTGCCATCATATACGATGTTGAAAGCTTATTTTTCACTTGGTTAGACTATAATAAATTTAGTTTAATCCTTTATCCAAGTGTGAGCAAACAAAGTTTGCGCCTGAAAGTATCTTCAGGACTCGGGTAAGGTGGTACAACATCGGGCAACTCGTTGCAAAGGTGGAGCAAGCTAACATCACTCCTATCTCAGTATCTCCCATAATGCAAAACACATCTCCTTGCAGATATGTCTAATGTTATGCATTAAGGGAAAGGGCCACTATCCAGACTAGTTTTGACCTTTATCGAGGTCTCTTCAGTGGGAGCCAGGCCCAAGTGGAGATACCAGGCAGAAGCATTAGCAAGATCATCTCTACCTATAGGAGTTGCCAAACAGTGTGCCACCTTTTTAATAAATTACTCTGGATTTAGAGAGAGAGATGTTGAAAGTTTATTTTTCACTTTTTTAGACTATAATAAATTTAGTTTAATCCTTTATCCAAGTGTGAGCAAACAAAGTTTGCACCTGAAAGTATCTTCAGGACTGGGATAAGGTGGTACAACACCAGGAACTCGTTGCAAAGGTGGAGCAAGATAACATCACTCCTATCTCAGTATCTCCCATAATGCAAAACACATCTTCTTGCAGATATGTCTAATGTTATGCATTAAGGGAAAGGGCCACTACCCAGACTAGTTTCGACCTTTATTGAGGTCTCTTCAGTGGGAGGTCTCTTCATGTAGTGGCCCTTTCCCTTAATGCATAACATTAGATATATCCGCAATGAGATGTGTCAAAGACCACATCTGGACCACTATGCATGGATATGGTCACTTGGTTTCCAAGGGAGACAGTCCAGAAGATCCAGAGAAAGATGATAACTGGCATTTGGAATGATATCTTTCCTCTTCTGAATGATATCTTTATCTTCTAAATGTTTAGCATTTAATTTTTAATTAAATTTGGACCTGGTGCTTTATTTAAAAAAAATTTTTAAGTGCATTTCTTACTTCACTTAGAATTGAAGGACCATCCATCCATTTCATTTTTATTACTGATTTTTAGATTTTTCCCTATTGTCTGAATATAGGTCTTTAATATATTATTTCCCTTTTTGTACATTTGAATTCCTTTTCTTTCCTGTTTGCTCTTTTCTTTCAGATTGCTCATCTTCCATTTTATAAAATCATGGCAACTGTTTATAAGTCTTCAGTTTCTAGAAATCCCATTCAACTGTATTTGCTTTGCCTCTTTACATTTCTGAATGATTTCTTTATTTCATTTTCTATATTTACTTAGATCTTTATCTTAGAGTAAAGATCTAAGTAAATCTCTTACTGTCTTTGTTACATCATCATCATCATCATCATCATCATCAATTTCCTGATATGTACGCTCAAGGGGTGTTCAGGCTACTGTGACAGCACTACATGATTAAGTTTACATTATTATTAATCTCCTATCAACAATTTTTCTTCAATTAGTCTATTACTTGTGAGCACTCCAGTATTGTCATATCTACATTTTGTGCTTCTAAGGCACTTCGAACTGAATCAATCCACTTAGACCTTGGTCTTCCTCTAGGTCTCTTTCCTGCCATCTCGGCATCAAATACCTGTTTTGCTAGCCTTTCTCACCCATCCTATTCAAGTGGCCATACCACCTTAGATTAGCTCTGCTGACACATTCTTGAATGCTAAAAATGTCAAGTTTCTTTCTAATATCTTCATTTTAATATGATTTTTTCATTGATGCCAAACTGCTTACTCCTCTGATTATTCTCACCATCTGCAGTCTCCAATTTATTTCTAACTCAACTCTCAGATCAATAACTGAACACTGTCTTGTTTATTGCTAGTTTAGTGCGTTGGCATTTCTCTCTTATTCCATATAAATTTATTCAGCTTGCTACCCACTATACCAGCTTTGCTTATTCTGTTGCCTGTTTCCAGAATTAACTTGTCATCTTCTCTAAAATCAGTGTCTAAATAGCTGAAATATTTTACTTGTTCTGTATACTCTCCACTCAAAATTTGTTAAATCTCTTATTCAATTTAGTTAGAGAATCCTGAACACTTGCACTAGATGTGTTACAAAGGGTGATCATTATGGGTGATTTTAATTATGGCAATATAGACTGAAATGATGAGACAGCAACCGGAAGTAAAGAAAATGAGTTTCTTGAGTTTTTGAAGGATAACTACCTCAGACAGTATGTAACAGAGGGCACGCGAGGATTGCGAGTCTTGGATTTGGTCATCTCATCAGAGGATGTAATTATAAATGAGGTGTCAAATCATCCACCAATTGATGAGAGTGACCATGAGGTGATTACCTGGGTGGTTTCCAGCAGTGTAAAATGACCTCCCAGATGAGTCTTTGACTCCATGAGGTCTCGGGTTAATAATAATAATAATATTCATGACTTATTTTTCACGGTATTAACAACACTGCAAACACTTTTATCAACAAAGACGTTTTATTAACGCTTATATTTTGCTGATTTTCAACTCAGCATCATCAGAGAACAACACACTTGTAAACGCGACAGTGAGTGAGTGAGTCACTGTCGCGTTTACAAGTGTGTTGTTCTCTGATGATGCTGAGTTGAAAATCAGCGAAATATAAGCATTAATAAAACATCTTTGTTGATAAAAGTGTTTGTGGTGTTGTTAATACCGTGAAAAATAAGTCATGAATAACCATCAACACCTAAGCTTATCTGTTAGATTAATAATAATAATAATAATAATAATGTGTTACACCATCAACTGCATAAAGCAAGGAGCTGAGTTTGATGTATATTCAATTCTAATATCAAGCCTAATGCCACTTTCTTTCATAACATGATCCATATAGTTGATGAATAAGAGTGGAGATAACATGCATCCTTACCTTACCCTACCCCTGATTTTACTTCAAACCATCCTTCAATTCTAACTGCTGACTGACAACTTAAATGTAGACTATGTATTGCTCTGTATAATGTTCCATTTAACCCATATAATTGTAGAGTTTTGAAAAGCTTTTCTCTGGGCATCTTATCATTTGCCTTCTCCAGATCTACAAAAATTAAGTACAAATCCTTGTCATATTCCAATGATTTCTCAACTATTTGTCTTAAAGTGAAAATCTGATCTACAACCTCTATTTGGCTTGAACCCAGCTTCTTCTTCTCCAAGTTTCTCTTCCACAATCTTTCTCAACCTCTTTTCAAGTATGCTTGCATAATCTTACCTGGAACACTTAGTAGCAAAATTACTCTGTAATTCTCACATTCAGATTTATTCCACATTTTATAGATGGGAACTATTAGAATTGTACTCCAATCATCTTGAATTCAACCTTCTGACCAGGCCCTCTTAATTATGCAGTGTAGCCACTGCAAAACTTTTATATTTTCATACTTAATCATTTCTAGTAAATTATCATCTACTCCAGCTACCTTTCTACATTTCAGGTTTTCATTGATTTTTCTACCTCGAGTATTGATACATACTCATCTTGAAAATGTCCTAGTATAGTTCTGTCTCTCTGATTGTTTCATTTAAAAGTCTTTCAAATTAATTACTCCAACATCTAGAATATCCATATCTTCAGTTTTCATGTCATCTTTATCCTCGTTGATTTCTTATACAGTATTCTTCCCTCCATTTCTAAGCATTTTCAATGCCTCAAGAAAGGGAAATGGCTTCAGTTGAGCAAGGAAAAATCACATCGAATGAGTGGTATCAGTGTCACAAGGCAGATGAAATGGTTGCATTAATTGAGTCTGTTCACTCAAAAATTGTTGGAATAAGTGAGACATGGTTGGATGCAGACAACATCCTGACAGGAATAGAGATGGAAGGGTATGATGTGTTTCATGAGGATAGAAGGGGGTAAAAAGGGAGGGGGGGAGAGTGCTAGTGATGATAGAGAAAGAGTTATGTCGATACAAAGTAGAGATGCAAGAGGGAAGTAGTGCCAGTGGTTTTGAGGCAGTATGGTGCAAGATAGAGGTGAATAGAATTCAATACTTGGTTGGATGTTGTTATAGACCTGATAATGTGAATGGTAGTGACTATGAAATGTATAATCAAATTAGCCAAGCAAATAAAAAAAGGTTGATCATTATAGGCGATTTTAATTATGGCAATATAGACTGGAATAATGAGATAGCAACCAGAAGTAACGAAAATTAGTTTCTTGAGATTTTGAGGGATAACTACCTCAGACAGTATATAACAGAGTGCACACAGGGATTGAGGGTCTTGGATTTAATCATCTCATCAGAGGATGTAATTATAAATGAGGTTTCAAATCATCCACCAATTGGTGAGAGTGACCATTAGGTGATTACCTGGGTGGTTGCCAGCAGTGTGAGGACCTCTGTGAGAAAAGGGTATATGTGGAACTACAAGGGGGGGGGGTGATTATGAAGAGCTCAGGAGACAGCTTATGGGTGTAGCATGGAATGAGGAGTTAGCTGGAAAAGAAATCAATGCAGCTTGGGGATTTTCAAGAACTATTTAGTAGAAGCAATGTCTAAATGTATTCCAAGGATCAGAAGGTTAAATAAGATAGGTGTGAAATGGATGAATAAAGAGATTAAACATGTGATACAGAGAAAAAGGACATTATGGTGGCAGCATAAGAAAAGTGGTAATAACCAATTCCATGAGGATTACAAAGACCAGCCAAACCAGACAAGCAGGTGACATGGTTGGTAAGATTAGCAAAAGTGAGGTATGAGCAGCAGTTAGCTAATGGAGCCAAAAAGAATCCTATGGTGTTCTTTCGATATGTAGCCAGTGAAAAAAAGAATGATTATGGAAGGATAACATTGATTGGAGAAAATGGTATAAAAACAACTGTTGCAGAAGATATAGTGGAGATACTTAACGAGCAGTTCATAAAGGTCTTTCAGTTTTGTGAATGTGACTTCATGGAGAGATTGAGAGCAGTCGATGATGGGGAGGAGAGACTGACTGTAAGTGAGCAAGAGGTGTATGGGGGAGTTGAGCAAACTAGATGTTAATAAGGCTGTGGGACTTGATAATATATCACCATGTATTCTAAAGGAATGTGCCAGGGAGTTGACATCTGCCTTGACATATTTTTTTAATATGAGTCTTGCACTGGGTCAAGTTCCTAAGGAGTGGAAGGAGGGCAAGATTGTTCCGCTTCATTAGGGAGGTGATAGAACTGAAGCATCAAATTATAGGCCTATCTGTGTGTCAGATGTTGTGATTAAGTTGTTGGAGATGCTTGTGAAAACTATTGTAGGATCCAGGATTGGGTTGACAACAATGGTATTATCTTTGATGAATAGCATGGATTTGCCAAAGGGAGGTCATGTTTTAGTAATCTACTTACTTATTACAATAAGGTGACTGCTTCCTTGGACAGAGGAGAGGGATACTTAGATTTTGCAAAGGCTTTTGATAGATTACCACATGATAAGTTGATAGTCAAACTAGAGCAGATGGGGTTGGATATTAGATTAGTGCATTGGATCAGAGACTGGCTAGCTGATAGGGGAGTGAGAATCAGGTTTTTTGCATGCAGAGTTGTGAATGATTGGAATGCCTTGCCTGAGAGTGTGGTGTCTGCAGAAAATTTGAGTGTGTTTAAAGCACAGTATGATGAGCTGTGTGTATGATAAAAGTACCTCCTAGATGAGTCTTTGACTCCATGGGGTCTTCGGTGATAATAATAAGAGAGGGTGCTCGTGAGGCAACAGTAGCGGCAGTGTGTAAGAAGTGCTCTGGATTCAGATAAGTTATTCTTGAAATAATTAATTGTATATGAGTGATTGTTTGAGTAAGAGCTGCTATAAAAGTTGTGCATTACTAGTATTGGTGTGTGGGATATTTTGCTTAAACTTGATTACAAATTCATTGTTTTTGGCCTTTAGAGTAGTAACCAGCAGAGGAAAGATGGTGGCGGCTTTGTCAGTGCATGACTTTAACTTAGACTTCAGACGTTTCATGAAGTGCGAGGTGTGCTACATGTATTCTTTTGATTACATAGATGGCTTGTGAACATTTAAGGCTGATAGAAGGAGGATATGTGTGAAGTGTGAGCTAAACGAGTATTTGATACTAATATGGATTTGATGACAGAAAGTGTTGGCAGCGAGAATGTTGCAGGAAGAATGAGTGCTCATTTGAAAGAGAAGCATGGTGTGAAAGAAAAGCGAAAAATTGTTAAGAAAGCATTGAAAAAGAAAACGAGTGATTTGAAAACCGTAATGGATGGTAAAAAGAATGAAAGTGTGGTGAATGTGGCAGAAGGAAACAAAATTGAGAGAATGAAAGAAACTGGAAATAGCGTGACAAAAGGATCGAAAGTGAGAAAAATGGAAAGAATGAATGAAATCAAAAGTTGGACGCATGGACCGAAAGTACAGAAACTCAAAAGGATGAATGAGAGTGAAAGTGTGAAGCAGGAGTTGAGAGTTCGAAAATTAGAAAGATTGAATGATAGAGAGAATGTGATGTGAGATTCGAAAGTTGAATTGGGTTGGATGAGACAAGAGATGAAATGGATGCGGAGTGAAATTAAGAAAATTCGGGTGAAAACAATTAAAACAAATCAAGTAGGTACAAAAGAGTTAACGAAAGATGAGCGAGTGGAGTTGTATAGCGACTACATTATTAAAGGTGTGCTGGATGAGAGGATGCACTAGGTATGTTTTAGAGGCAGTAAAATGAGTAGAGTTAATGAGGCATTGGATATGAGGAGGGAGCAAGCAAACGAGTTGATGGTTTTAATAGGTACGAATGACTTGAACGAGGACAAAGAGCATGGAACGAATGACTTGAACGAGGACCAAGAGCATGTCAGAATGGATATCAGGAGGCTGCTTAGACAGATAAAAGAGAATAGTGTGACAGGAAGGGTAGTAAGTGTGTTGCCTAGGTATGACTGTGGTGAGATGAGGCGGAGAGCAAGGATTATGAATGGTATGTTGGCTGAAATGTGTGAGGAGAAGGGAGTACAATTTGGAAACAGTAGGAATTGAAAAGGGTTCTAAAATGAATAAGCAGAAAGGGAAATGGCCCTAGTTGAGCATAGAGAGATCACATCGAATGAGTGTTATCAGTGAACTAACTGTAGATCCAGGAATGAGCTGTTGTGTTTATATACAAATGCTAGAAACATAAGAAACAGAGCAGATGAAATGGTTGCACTAATTGAGTCTATTCACCCAAAAATTGTTGGAATAAGTGAGACATGGTTATATGAGGACGACATCCTGACAGGAATAGAGATGGAAGGATATGATGTGTTTCGTGAGGATTGAAGGGGGTAAAAAAAAGGGGGGAGTGCTATTGATGATAGAGAAAAAGTTATGTCCATATAAAATAGAGATGCAAGAGGGAAATAGTGCCAGTGGTTTTGAGGCAGTATGGTGTGAGATAGAGGTGAATGGAATGAAATACTTGGTTGGATGTTGTTATAGACCAGGAAATGTGGATGGTAGTGACTATCAAATGTATAATCAAATTAGCCAAGCAAATAGAAAAGAGTGATCATTACGGGCGATTTTATTTATGGCAGTATAGACTGGAATAATGAGATAGCAACTGGAAGTAAAGAAAATGAGTTTCTTGAGTTTTTGAGGGATAACTACCTCAGAAAGTATATAACAGAGGGCACATGGGGATTGAGGGTCTTGGATTTGGTCATCTCATCAGAGGATGTAATTATGAATGAAGTGTAATTATAAATCACCCACCAATTGGTGAGAGTGACCATGAGGTGATTACCTGGGTTGTTGCCAGCAGTGTGAGGACCTCTGTAAGAAAAGTGTATATGTGGAACTACAAGGGGGTGGGGTGATTATGAAGAGCTCAGGAGACAGATTGCATGTGTAACATCGAATGAGGAGTTAGCTGGAAAAGAGATCAATGCAACTTGGGGGGTTCAAAAACTATCTAGTAGATGCAATATCTAAATGTATTCCAAGGGTGAGAAGGTTAAATAAGGTAGGTGTGAAATGGATGAATAGAGAGATTAAGTATGCGATACAGAGAAAAAGGGCATAAGAGAAGTGGAAATTACCAATTCCATGAGGACTGCAAAGACCAGGCAAGGCAGGTGACTTGGTTGGTGAGAGTAACTAAAGAGAGGTATGAACAGCAGTTAGCTAATGAAGCCAAAAAGAATCCGGAGGAGTTCTTTCGATATGTAGCCAGCAAAAGAAAGAATGACTATGGAAGAATGACATTGATTTGAGAAAATGATATAAAAACAGCTGTTGCAGAAGGTGTGGTGGCGATACTTAATGAGCAGTTCATAAAGGTCTTTCAATCTTGTGAATGTGATTTCATGAAGAGATTGAGAGCAGTTGATGATAGGGAAGAGAGACTGACTGTAAGTGAGCAAGAGGTGTATGGGGAGTTGAGCACACTGGATGCAACGTGGGACTTGATAATATATCAACACGTATTCTGGAGGAATGTGCCAGGGAGTTGACGCTGGCCTTGGTATTTTTTTTAATACGAGTCTTGCACTCGGTCAAGTTCCTAAGGAGTGGAAAGAGGGCAAGATTGTGCCACTTCATAAAGGAGGTGATAGAACTCAAGCATCAAGCTATAGACCTATCTGTGTGTCAGGTGTTTTAGTTAAGTTGTTAGAGAAGCTTGTGAGAACTAGGATCTAGAATTGGGTTGACAACAATGGTGTTATCTTTGATGGACAGCATGGATTTGCTAAAGGGAAGTCATGTTTTAGTAATTTACTTACTTATTACAATGAGGTGACTGCTTCCATGGACAGAGAAGAAGGATACATAGTAATATACTTATATTTTGCAAAGGCTTTTCATAGATTACCACATGATAAGTTGATAGTCAAACTGCAGTGGATGGTGTTGGATATTAGAGTGGTGCATTGGATTGGAGACTGGCTATCTGATACTGTAGGTGTCAACAAGTTGTGTATAGGGGAGCGATATCCAGGAAAAGGAAAGTTACTAGTCATATTCCTCAGGAGCATATGACTAGTAACTTTCCAGTTTTAGGGCCATTGCCGTTTAACTTTTATATTAATGATATTGGTGAAGATTTGGATGGAGATATTCAGTTGTTTGCAAATGATGCAAAGTTGGGACGAACCATGAAGAGTAGAGAAGATGTTGTGGCCTTACGAGAAGACTTGAATAAATTGAGTGATTGGGCACAGGAATGGGGATGTTCAATGTTGCAAAATGTAAGGTTTCGAAATTTGGAAAACGAAAATGGGATGCAGAATTTATGCTTGGTGAGGATATATTGTCAGAGGTGGGGGTATCAGTATCAGATAGACTGGCTATCTGATACTGTAGGTGTCAACAAGTTGTGTATAGGGGAGCGATATCCAGGAAAAGGAAAGTTACTAGTCATATGCCTCAGGGGCATATGACTAGTAACTTTCCAGTTTTAGGGCCATTGCCGTTTAACTTTTATATTAATGATATTGCTGAAGATTTGAATGGACATATTCAGTTGTTTGCAAATGATGCAAAGTTGGGACGAACCATGAAGAGTAGAGAAGATGTTGTGGCCTTACGAGAAGACTTGAATAAATTGAGTGATTGGGCACAGGAATGGGGATATTCAATGTTGCAAAATGTAAGGTTTCGAAATTTGGAAAACGAAAATGGGATGCAGAATTTATGCTTGGTGAGGATATATTGTCAGAGGTGGGGGAAATAAGAGATCTGGGAGTGATTGTGGATAAGGATATGAAATTTAGGGGACACATAGCCAAAATTGTGAATGCAACACAAAGGCTTCTGGGAATGATGCAGAGGACACTCACTTGTAGAAGTAGGGAGATTCTCGTTCCATTGTATAAGGCTTTGATTAGGCCACACATGGACAATTGTGCCCAGATTTGGTCACCTTGTTTTCAGAAGGATGAAGAGATGTTGGAAAGGGTCCAAAGGTGACTGACTAAGCTAGTTTCTAACTTCTGGAATGTCGAGTATGAGGAAAGATGGTGGACAGGAGGAAGAGTGGAGATATGATAGAGACCTACAAGTTAGTAAAGAGTTGTTATAGGATCAATGCTGGAGAAGTTCTACAGAAAATAGTGGAAGATTGGAGGAGAACCAGAGGTCATCCCTGGAAACTGTATAAGGAGGTTGTGAGTAGGGGAGTGAGAAGCAGGTTTTTTTCATGTAGAGTCGTGAACGATTGGAATGCCTTGGCTGAAAGTGTGGTGTCTGCTGAGAATTTGTGTGTGTTTAAAGCACGGTATGATGAGCTGTGTGTTTGATAAAAGGACCTGCTAGATGAGTTTTTGACTCCCTGGGGTCTTGTGTAATAATAATAATAATTTAACTTCCTGTGGCTACCATGATGTTCTTATTTTTCTATCCTTACAGACAACTTCACTACATATCTCCCTAGTGGAATCAATCAGTGTCCTCTTCACAGTTTGCCTCTGAGACTCTAACGTGTGATTCTCATTTTCAAACTGCTTCAAATTTTCTTCATTAATATTTGTGTAGTTGAATTTGAGTCTACAGTTTACCTGTAGAAGCTGCTCAACTTTGATTCTTTTTAAAACCTTTCTTACATACTGTTCTTCTCAATGTGTTATCCATTTTTATCCTGCTTAGCACTAAATAATGGTCACTTCCAATTTCAAATCCTCTGTATACTCTTGTATCTTGAACCAACATCAACAATGATGTTGTCAATGAAGCTTGTATCCTCTGTATACTCTCGTATCTTGACCCAACATCAACAATGATGTGGGCAATGAAGCTTTCCTTATTTCTTGTGTTTTCTCTCCATGTGAACTTGTGTACATTTTTATGTTGGAACAAGGTATTAGTAATGACTAGTCCATGTCCTGAGCAGGAATCCAGCAAATACTTCAATTATTATTAGCTTTGCCCTTTTCTTCAAATTTTTCCAATGCATTCCTCTACATACCTGGTGGAATTCATTTCTGAATCTGCTATTTAGATCTCCAACAAGGACTACTTTTTCAGTTTTCTTTATGTCAGCTGCCTGTTCTAAGGTCTTGAAAATTTCTTCCTTAGAAGAACCTTCTGTGGAGCCACAAATTAATTTCATTGTTCATTTCTCCATTTGGAAGTGTGTTGACATCACTCTACTTGAAACTTCAATCAAGTTTCAAGTAAAATTTTCAATTTTGGTGTTGAATGCTATCACTACTTCTTCCTTTCCTTGATCATTATTGCCTAAATATAACATTCTATACTTATTATTTAGTAAGTTTTTGTCTTTGTCTCAATAATTCTAATTATGTCCACATGGTTCTTTTCCAATTCTTCTACAAGTTTGATTTCCTTTTCGTTAATCTTCGTTATATTGATGATTCCTTGCTTCAGTTCTTCTGACATTGTGTTTATTCTTCTTCTTGTTCAGTGGACAGTGAAAAGGCTGACTTTTCACTGTTAACCCTGGTTCCCTGATGAAAACAGTGGGAGCCTTGTTTAATCAGGCAATGCCCCAGCCATTATGAAATCTCATCATGTTATACCATCATATGCATTTGTGGTTTAAGCCAATATACAATTTGATTGGCTAAGTCCCAAATTGCCAGCCCATCCTTGTTTATTAAGTACCTAGTAGATACACCACATGAAAGAGGATTGGACATTAGGTCAGAACCCTGGGTACTCCTGCATTGGTGGGGGAAATCTGAGGAGAGTAAGCCATCCACCATGATATGTAGTGAGTGATCCGTGAGAAAGTTGGTGATCCAGTTGCAGAGTGAGGAAGGCAGACCTTAGGATGGCAGTTTGGTGAGTAGGTCCCAGTGCCAAACCTGTTCAAATGCCTTTCAGATGTCGAGGAAAACCAAGTGAGTTTCTCCAAATTTTTCCTTGGCCTGTGTCCATAGATAGGTGGTGAAAGCAAGAAGATCAACTGTAGATAGCGAGTGGCAGAATCCATACTGCTTGTCACTGATTAGTTAGTATGTCTCTAGGTGGTTCAAGAGTTGGTTGTTGTTGACCTTCTCCATAATTTTTGAGAGAACAGAAGTGAGAGCAGTTGGACAGTAGTTCGATGGTTGACTTTTATCATCTTTCTTTGGGATGGGATGGATGTCGACCTGTTTCCATATTGTCGGGTAGATGCCAGTTGAATAGGATAGATTGAAGATATGATACAGGTTAGGTGTTAACTCTGGGGCACAATTTTTTAACACAATAGGTGGGATACCATCAGGGCCAGATGCCTTGTTTGTGTTCAGGCTATTCAAGATTCTTTGGATTTCAGGAATTCTTTGGATTTATTTTTTTCAGAAGACTGTGGGAGACATGGAGGGCACCATTCTTTGTGGAGGGGAGGGAACTTTGCCTAGGTCATCAGTACAGAAATTGAAAGAGAAGAGTGATGCAAGTAAGTTGGCTTTGTCTTTTAGTGAGATGACTCAACAAAAGGTAAGTGCTAAGGTGAGAGTGGTGAAAAACTGGGTGGGCAGAAGTTGCACCCAATGGCCTTGGCAAGGGATCAGAAGGAGCAACTGTCATTTGGGCAGGAGTTGAGTTTGCAGCATTTGTCCCTTTCCAAGTCTAACTTGGACTTGGTGATGATTCTTTTGCAACTATTGTGGACTGCAGTACAGGCAGAGCAGGAAGCTGGGGTTTTGGTCTTGAGCCAATTGTGATAAGCAGAGATTATTTTCTTTTACAGCATTGACACACTTTTTTGAGAACCAAGGCTTGGATAGTGGAAACAACCTACACCCACCAGTTCACACAAGACTGTGAACTAGTGGGTGTAGGTTGTTCTGCAGCAGAAGAGACTTGTATGAGGTTGTGGTCCAAGTTTCCAAGAGGAGAACCGAGAACCATGGTATACCTGGAAGGGGAGCTTGTTAGGAAGAGGTCAAGTGTGTGTGTGTGCAAACTGAAGGGAGTTTTCTGGTATTCTTGTGGGAAGATTGATGATCTAAGATAGGTCATTGCTGATGGCAAACACCTCAGCATCCCTGCCTGCTTTCTTGGTCAATTAAACTGGAGAAGAGGAGCCAATATGAGTTGTGGACATTGAAGTCTCCCCCCCCCCCAAGAAGAATGACCTCACTATTGGGATACTTATACCCCTCGAATGGGGAGGATCCGAGCCCCCCCCCCTACAGTGAGATTGGCATGTCTTTGAGAGGTGTCACTCTCACTGTATGTGGGAAGAGTGGGGGAGGGACAGAAATCGAAACTTTTGCTCTAGCAACCAAACATAGCTGCAGCCACAAGCAAGATGGTGGTATTTCACCAGGTGATGAAAGACGTACCACATAGAGGTTAAGTTGGATATAATAAATTTAGTTTATAGTTTAGTTTAGTTTACCAGGCAGAAGCATTAGCAGGTCATCTCTACCTATAGGAGTTGCCAAATGGTGTGCCACCCTTTTTTAATAAATTACTCTGGATTTAGAGAAAGATGTTGAAAGTTTATTTTTCACTTGGTTAGAGTATAATAAATTTAGTGTGAGCAAACAAAGTTTGCTCACACTTGGATAAAGGATTAAACTAAAAGTATGAAAATAGAAAGTATCTTCAGGACTGGGGTAAGGTGGTACAACACTAGTATCTGTTGGTATCTCCACTTGGGCCTGGCTCCCACTGAAGAGACCTCAATAAAGGTTGAAACTAGTCTGGGTAGTGGCCCTTCCCTTAATGCATAACATTAGACATATCCGCAAGGAGATGTGTTTTGCATTATGGGAGATACTGAGATAGGAGTGTTGGTAGCTTGTTCCACCTTTGCAAGGAGTGTCCTGGTGTTGTACCACCTTACCCCAGTCCTGAAGATACTTTCAGGCGCAAACTTTGTTTGCTCACACTTGGATAAAGGATTAAACTAAATTTATTATACTCTAACCAAGTGAAAAATAAACTTTCAACAAAAAAAAAAAAAAAAAAAGGTTAAGTTGGGATTTCCTCTGACTAGGGAGGATACACCTTTTCAGCTGCAATGCTCGCCAGGTTCGCCAGAGCCCCGTTTGTAGAAAGAGGCTATACCACTGGAAGGTGGGGATGACTTGACTGTGAGAGGTTATATATTGTACATAAACAGCCCTTTAGTAGTGCATAATAAATAAATATATAATAATAAATTGTAATATAACGCCTCCGTAGCACAATTGGAAGAACGACTGTACATTGCATCCTTCGATTGGAGTAGGCCTAAGTTCCATTTTCATCGTGACGGGAGGAATCTTTATGTGGACTTTTTCAATTGAAGGTGAGTTAGCTGATCTTATATGGAGGTAGCAGGGTTTTTTTTTCTCCCTGAAACTTGGGTTTTTCATCCCGCATACAGACAAATCGGCCCTTCAGAACACATGCAATTTACAGACAAAAAATAATCGAAAAATAGAGGATAATCTCTATTTTTCGATTATATTCCATGGCATTAAGAATGACTATGGCATCCCCTTATCAGCTCTGGTGATAACGATACTTTTTTTCTTTTCGTACTTTCATGAGAGCAGTGCGTTGGGAGGAATATAAATTACTTTTAGGAGGCGAAGACTGGGCGAGGATGTTAGCAACGTCAAGTCTGATGTTGTTTTCTATCTCCAGCGCTAAGCGACAGATCCCGCATTCGACGTTAAACATCACATTAAGCACCGGCACTTCTTTCGGAGCGACCGCGAAATTGTGGCCGAGGCTTAGGACACTGACGGCATCGTCGCTGAGCCTTTTGGGAAATAATCGTCCTTCCAATGCACTGCTCTCATGAAATTACGAAAAGAAAAAAGTATCGTTATCACCAGAGCTGATAAGGGTAATGCCACAGTCATTCTTAATGCCACGGAATACAATCGAAAAATGGAGATTATCCTCTGAGATCTCTCTACCTACACCCTGCTAGAACACGACCCCACAAAAACACAAGTTAAAAAACTAAAAAACTTACTTAAAAAAGTGTCTTCCTGGCCCCCGGAAATCACGAAAAAACTCAAACCTTTCTGTTCCCGTCCCCCACAAATCCAGTTTCCCACTAAGACCTATAGTAGATGCCACTAACTCACCTTGCTACAAACTGTCAAAACAGCAGGCCAACTCTCTGACACCCCCCCCCCCTCACTGGACTTTCCACATCCTATATAAAAAACTATACCCATTTCAAAACCCTCATAGAAAATTTAACCTTAAATAACACAGACATATTGGTAAGCTTTGACATCTCCTCATTGTTTACTAATATTCCCTTAATTGATACTTTAACACTCTTAAAAAACGTTTTTCCTTCTGACATCTTAGATCTCTTTTCCTTTGCCATCTATTCTGGATTTTTTTCTTGGAAGAACATAATCTATAAGCAGATAGAAGGAACTGCCATGGGTCCCCCCCCCCTTTTCACTCCCCATGCCAATTTTTATATGGAAGATTTTGAAAAACGAGCCATAGACTCAGTCCCTCTCAAACCTTTCATCTGGCTAAGATATGTACATGATGTGTTCTCTATTTGGCCTCATGGCCCAGACACATTAGAAGCCTTCCTCAGTCACCTCAACAGCCAAGAATCCAGTTCATGATGGAAAAGGAAAAGAACAATTGCTTACCCTTCCTAGACACCTTAGTTACACGCCTCCCCAATGGTACACTTTCCTTCACGGTATATAGAAAACCCACGCACACAGGCAGATGCATCCACAAACGCTCCGACCACCACCCTACTCAACAATATGGTCTTATTAAAACTCTTACCAAGAGAGCCCACAATCTTTGTTCCAGTGGAACCGGCCTTACAACTGAGCTTGACCACATACACAACACTTTCCTCTCCAATGGCAACAGTGATCACAGCATTAAAAAAATAATCAGTTCCTCCCCCATTCCCCGGTCTTCTCTTCAAAAAGATTTCAGAAATGCTCACCATACCCTACATCCGTGGCACATCTGAAAATATAGCCAAGATTTTAAAAAAATACAACCTACACACATCTTTTAAGCCCCACCGCAAACTTGCTACCCTCATCCGCTCTACAAAAGATCAGCTCCTTCCTCTCTCAGTGCCTGGAGTCAATAAAGTATCCTGTTCCTGAAAATTGGCATACTTTGGACAGACAGGCAGATTAGCTACTATCCGCCTGAAGGAACATAAGTCATACATCTGCAAGCATGACTATGATCAGTCAGGCCTGGCTGACCATGTCTTGGATACAACCCACAGGATCTCATGGAAAAAAACCACCATGCTCCACCACAGCAAATTCAAAAGAGAAAGACTATTCTTAGAATCAGCAGCAGCTTTCAGGAATCAACCAAATCTTAACAAATATGGTAGCATTAAGCTTCCTAAGATTTGGGAAACACTTATCACCAGAGGTCCCATTTTACATTCCTGGCCACCTACAACTGCCCTTAGAAGGCACCTAGATATGACTTTAGTATCTCCCACGTGGTTGGGCTTAGTATTGTTTGTTATTTGTTTTTATGTTACATTAGTTTTTTTGTAATCCCTGAAGATGTCTTGACTGAGACGAAATATAATAAGAATTAAATTCTGTTTTTAATCTTTTCTGAGTGCTGTATACAATCCATTAAGCCTCCAACATGATGTTCTCACAGCACTTAAGCCTCAACAGATGGATAAATAAATATAATAATAATAATAAATAATCCTCACACCTTCATGGAGTCAAATGCTCATTGTGGGAGGTCCCTCTGTCATATACACAGTTCATCATACCATGCCTTAAATACGTTAAAATTCTCTAGAGTCACTGACACTTTTAGGCAGTGCATTCCAATCATTCACCACTCTCCATGCAAAAAATCTGCTTCTCATTCCTTTGCTCACACTCTACTTATACAGCTGCCAGGGTTCATCCCTTGTTCCACCATTCTGTGAAAAACCTCTTCGATTTTAATCTTATAAGAACCCTTTGCTAACTTGTACATCTATCATATCACTCCTCCTCATCTCCATATCTGCTAGAGTCTGTAAATTGCATCTTCTGAACCTTCCTTCATATTCAACATTTCAGAAACCAGAAACCACCTCATTCAATTGCTTCTTTCCAGTATTCCTTCGTCCTTTTGAAAACCAGGTGACCACATCTTGATTAGGCCGCATATGCACTACTATGCATATGTCACCTAATCAAGAATGCATGCAAAATCACGTGCTTTATAGATAAAATTTTCCAACTGTTATACAAGCAAAATAGTTACCACTTTAAAAACTACAATGATCATAAAAGAGAAGTTAATTTTCCAACATATAATAATAAACCACTCATCACAGAAGACGGATTGATTATCCTATTATCGGAATGGATTCTCCTTTTTGTGACATGCGCAGAAATGTCAAAGGGTCTTGAATCTGTGGATGTACTATACCATCTTTGTTTTTCACTTGAATGCAAATTACCATTGCTGTTGATCTTAAATAGCTTCCATGCACTGCTGATATCTCAACCTTCCAATTTTTCTATCCATGTAACTTCCCCAGACTGATTTTTAAGATTACTATAATCACCTACATTATAATGGCGCCTCTGGAATGTCAAGTATGAGGAAAGATTGAGAAGATGTAATCTGCAGAGTCTGGTGGACAGGAGGAAGAGGGGGAGATATGATACAGACCTATGAGTTGGTAAAGGGTTGTTATAGGATCAATGCTGGAGAAGTTATACAAGCAAAATAGTTACCACTTTAAAAACTACAATGATCATAAAAGAGAAGTTAATTTTCCAACATGTAATAATAAACCACTCATCACAGAAGACGGATTGATTATCCTATTATCGGAATGGATTCTCCTTTTTGTGACATGCGCAGAAATGTCAAAGGGTCTTGAATCTGTGGGTGTACTATACCATCTTTGTTTTTCACTTGAATGCAAATTACCATTGCTGTTGATCTTAAATAGCTTCCATGCACTGCTGATATCTCAACCTTCCAATTTTTCTATCCATGTAACTTCCCCAGACTGATTTTTAAGATTACTATAATCACCTACATTATAATGGCGCCTCTGGAATGTCAAGTATGAGGAAAGATTGAGAAGATGTAATCTGCAGAGTCTGGTGGACAGGAGGAAGAGGGGGAGATATGATACAGACCTATGAGTTGGTAAAGGGTTGTTATAGGATCAATGCTGGAGAAGTTCTACAGAAAATAGTGGGAGATCGGGAGGGAGAACCAGAGGTCATTCCTGGAAACTGTATAAAGAGGGTGTGAGTAGGGGGAGTGAGAGAGCAGGGATTTTTTGTGCAGAGTTGTGAATGATTGGAATGCCTTGCCTGAGAGTGTGATATCTGCAAGGAGTTTGAATGTGTTCAAGGCACGGTATGATGAACTGTGTGTGTGTGATAAAAGGACCTCCCAGATGAGTCTTTGACTCCATGAGGTCTTGGGGTAATAATAATAATAATAATAATAATTCCACATAAATTCTAAGAAGGAATATATTGGGTTTATTTGATTGTATTAATACAATTAAATGAAACCAACTAGTTTTGCAACATTTACTTGTGACTTCTTTTGGGTTAGGATTAGGATGAACAAAAAATTATAATAAATGGCTAACATGAACCATCACATTATTAAAATACTGAAACATGTAGGAACCATTACAGTAAGTTAAAAAAGAAAACATGGATCGTGGAAGTTTGCATGGGTCAACTATTGTTCAGTGATTTGTGTACAATAGTTGACTGGAAAGTTAAAGTCTGACACATGTGAAAGATCTAATGAGTGATTTTCAAATATCACATGGATAATTCCTTGGCTTCTATTGACTGTGCGTTGTGAGCAGATGATCATAGTAGATTCTTTTATTTTGTGGCAGTGTAGTTGTCCTCTGTGTAATACATTGAGCTATTATCCCATTCACTGTTACGATGTGTTTAGGAGAAATGAAAAGCTTGGCCTGAGTTGTTGTCTTTGTTGTTATTGACATCTCCAATATGATCTTTTTGTCTGATTTCCAAATTTCTAGATGTCTGCCCTATGTAGGAAAGATCACAAGAACATGGAATATTATAAATTCTAGGATGTTTGTTGAAAGGTTGTAGTCTTTAGATGAATGTAATAAACTTTATTAGCCAAAATAGCCTTGAAAGCCACTCTTTTATGTCATGAGATTTGAAGAGGCTGGTGATCTTGAGAGAAAAACTGAAGCAAGCTGCAATGCACCAGAGAACTTCGACGGTGTAGCGTTAATAGAAAAATCACTGGAATGTCATTAATGGGGAAAACTATTAGATGGTAGAAGCTTCAACCGAGTGGTTAGTGTGTCCGCTCTCCAGCCAAAAGGCTGCGGGTTCGAATCCTGCCGTGGGCATGGATGTTTGTGGTTGTCTGTGGAAATACTAGTATTAGTAGTGGGCGGTAGATGGTGTTGGTGTAGTTGTAGTTGGACTGAGTAGTGGAGACAGAGAGCTGTAGAGTAGGTGCCCTCCCTCGATGAGTCTTTGGACTCCCTGGAGGTGTCACATAATAATAAAATAATAAAATAAATATTTGGGATGGAAACAGAACTTTTGTAGAAGTCTTCTCTGTTGTTATCGAGAAGACAACTCTCCCACATGCATCATAGCATTGAACAGGGTAAGAGCTCCATGCCTTTTATAGCAGACAACTTCATTGCCTGCAACATAAAAGAATTTACTATGGTCATCTACTCACAAGGCACACTCAATAGAAACCAAGGAATGATCCTATATGATATTTGGAAATCGCTCATTAGATCTTTTCACACATCAGACTAACTTTTCATCCAACTATCGCACAACTATCGGTCAGCCAAACAATAGCTGACCCATGCAAGCTTCCACGCCCCATGTTTCTGTTTTTAATTTATTGTAATGGTTCCTACATGTTTCAGTATTTTTTCAGTAATATTATGGTTCATGTTAGCCATAATTTTTTTTGTTCATTCTAATCCTATCCCAGAAGAAGCTACAAGTATATTCGGTGAAACTAGTTGGTTTCATTTAATTGTATTAACAAGGCCAAATAAACCCAATATATTTCTTCTTATAATTTGATTTTACTGGTCAAAAATCTACATATTCTTCATCTACATAAATTCCTTTCTCCTTGATACTTCTGCATGTGTTGATATTTGTTATGTCTATTCATCTTCCAAGTCAAGATTGCATTGTCACTCTCATCATCTGGAGGCGAGGATGGCATATCAGTTGCAAACAGATCCTCTGATGCTAATACCAAATCCAAAACTCTTGACCTTATGTTCTCTCTGTTACATGTTGCCTAAGACATTTATCCCTCAAGAATTTAAGATATTCCATTCCCTTACTACTGTATGCTGTTTTCTCTGTCCAGTTTGTACTGCTATAGTTACAATTTCTTTTAATATCACTCACTTAACATTTGCCAAACTAATATGCCTAAACATTTCATGCTCATCACCCTCTGTGTTCCTTGACCTATAGTGCCATTTGCTTCCAAATTCTATACTCTGAGACAACTTGATAGATAAGAGGAGAGGTGATATGATTGAGATATATAAGTTAGTGAGAGGAGTATGTCATACAGACAACTATTGCATGGGAAATGGGTGATTGGAGAAAGAGAGGTCTTCAGAGAGTTTAGTTTCCAGTAGTGAGTCCTGTAACTCTATGGAGGTCTGGAATATTACCAACTGCATGATACTTATGTTGTCTGTTGCACCTTTATGTTTAAATGCTGTTTAAACTCACAAATTGCAATTGTTCAATGGAAAATTCAGGATTTATTATATTAGACACCATGTAATGCTTAAGTGGACTATGTTCGAGTATATTTATTTTCCATTTCATTTCAACAATTTTTATAGCATCTGGAGTATCAAGTACTGTTCAGCCAATTCCCAACAATAAAAATGCACAAACTGTTTCATCAAAAAAACCTGTTATAAATAAAAGTCCTGAAAGTAAACTTAAGAAAAACAGAATGCCTGGGAAAGGTAGGTTGCATTGTTTTAATTACTTTTTATTCATTTTTCTGCATTTGGAAAGGTTAGTTCTAGTTCTCATAATTTAATGTCTTCTTAGATATCATTCTCAAGTAGACTTGTGTTACCATATGAAGAGATATTTTTTGTATTTACCTGATTATATGATAGTCAAAATAATTTGTCATCAGAAATATAGAGTAAAAAAGATGAAATATGCCTTAAGAATACCATAACTATAAGTAAAAAATTATAATTCCATTATTAAAATAAAAATATAGCATGAAGCCATTATTTAAAAATTATATTATGTCTAAAACATGCATCTCTCTATTAAACTTCTAGAAATATAATAATGTAGTTGAGCAAGCATTCAGTGCATTGCCTAAGTATGACAGTAATGAACTGAGGAATATAGCAGAGGTGATGAATGACATGATGGCTGAGCTGTATAAGATAAAGAGTGTTGAGTAGTTTGTAAATATATAGAATGAATACGAGAACTATTACAGTGGTTTAAGAGAGATTTAGCATCTCCATAGTGCACCTCAAAGAATGACAGGACGTTGTGCCCTTCGAAGGAAAAAGACCTGAGTTTCACTCTCCATGATGAGAAGAATTTTTATGTGGCATTTCAGTTGAAAGTGAGTTAGCCAACTTCATACAATGGTAGGCAGGGTTTTTCATGACACACACATATAGACAAAAATACTGTTAGTGGCAATAGATGCCACGGTATGTAGATGGTAGCAGTGGCATTGTGTGTAGATAGAGGATTAAAAAGTGTGGATGGTGGTAGTTGTGTGGAGTAGAGTACCTGTGATGACAAGTCTTTGGTCTCCTTGGCAGTATTACTTATCATAATAATATACTGCTCTTGATTGGGCTTAATTTTTGGACATTTGGAACATTTATTGTTGAATGAAAAGAGAGAGAGAGAACATACAAATGGATAAAGAAAGATATACAAATGGATAAAGAAAATGAACAAGAAGAAGAAGGAGTGAATGGATCAGGAAATAAGCATACCGGGAATGGAATGAGAGATCTGTAGCATAGAGAATGGAGTAACTAGCATTACAAGAAATGGTGTGCATGAATCTCAGAGTACTATTTGATATTGCTAGCATGTTACACATAAGGTAGAAATTATTCTGATGGGGAAAGCAAGGAAGGTGAGATTATGGCCTAGTGAGTCAGTACAAAATAATAACAGCATGTGGTCATTTTTGTCTTTCAATGGATTGCTTATATCTGTTTCCTTTTGAGGAGTATCAAGAAATAAGGGTCATGAGTTATTGACATTGGCTGAGTTAATTTCAGTTTGCTCTAGGAATTTTCCAATAAAACTGGATGGCTGAAGATAATATATAGAATGGAACAGAAATGGATTTGTTATTTTGGATTATAGCCAAAGCAGGAATACAAATGGAATGATATGCAGTATAAATTTCTTGGAGGATAGAATGGACAATTAAGTGAATAATGCTAGCACAGGAATTATTTGCTCAAAGCAGAGATAGAAGAAAGTAATTATATATGTGTTCCAAGACTCCCCGCTGATACCTGAAACCTCAGATAGTAACGAACTCTATATATACTATGTTTTTTCCTATACATACTTACCTATGATAAAGTTTAATTTATAAATTAGGCACAGCATAACAATTATAACAATTATACGTTTTTTTTATTATTATTTATTTATTATTTTATGAACTCAATCATGTTTGATTGAGATAAATAGAACCAGAGGTTAATATAATGCTATCATTGTCCTGGAGATCAATTAAACAGCATATGATGCCAGCAGTGTGTGGTTTCAGACTGTTTTATTTGATGATGTCTCAGGACAGGACAGGACATTATGAATGAGGTATCACAATTGCCACTGTCACTAGCCACTGAGAGTGTTCACAAGTTATTGATGTTGGAGATGTTGTTTATTATTTTAACGGTATAATAGAACACAGAAACTAAGTAAATAATTAATTTATTAACTTAATGCTGATATTTCGCTGGTGTTATAACCAGCATCTTCAGAGCACAAAAACACTGTTTGTCACAATACGCGAGACTAAAACAACATGGTGTACTTAAACAAAATTGTAGCAGCAACACAAAGACTAGAGTCCTGATTTTGGCGCCCTCTATCTGAAAAAAAAAAAAAGCTATCATATATTACTAGAGTCCTAGAAAAGTGCTAGTTTTTTCTTAATATGACTGTCTCCCAGATCTTCGGCAAGTTAATACAGCCATATTTGTTGAGATTTGGAGTGTGTTTTAGGGCTTCTGTTCTTCGCCTCTAAGAACAATCTCTCTCTGATTTATATGGGTTTCTGTGTAGTACTTTTGTGTTTTTCCAGTTGATCCTGTGTGCAGGGGTATCCAGAGCATGGTCTGCTAGGCCCGACTTCCCATAATGATAATTCCGGATGTATCTTTTATGTTCGCTGATGCAGATGTTCACAGTTCTTCCTGTTTGACCGTAGTAGGCTTGATTGCATGAGCAGGGTACTTGGTAGACTCCTGGATGTGATAAAGAAGGAATGCTGTCCTTGGGTGAGCGGATGAGGGTGGCTAATTTGCTACATGGTCTGAATGTAGTGCGTAGTTTATGGTTATTGAGAATTCTTGAGATCTTTTCGGATGTGCCTTTAATGTAAGGGATGGTGACTGTTTTGTTGTAGTTCTCTGTGGTGGATGTTGGGAGGGGTTTCTTAGGAGTGTTTAGTATTTTGTTTATTTTATGTGGATTGTAGCCGTTGGGCAAGAAGGTGTGGCGTAAGTGAGTCAGTTCAGCAGTAAGAGCCTTGTCATTGGAACAGATTGCTCTCGCTCTATGAGTTAGTGTTTTTAATATGCCATATTGTTGAGAAGGATGATGGTGTGATTATTTGTGTAAGTATCTACCTGTATGTGTGAGTTTTCTAAAAACTGAGAATGATAAGGAACCATCTGGGAGACATGTGATGAGTGTATCCAGGAAGGGCAGACAGTTGTTGGCTTCCAGTTCCATAGTAAAGTGGATTTTTGGATGTTGGCTATTTAAATGTGCTAAGAATATTTTCAATGTCTCAGGGCCATGTGGCCAAATAGCAAGCACATCGTCAACATAGTGTAGCCAAAGTGTTGGTTTGAGAGTGGCTGTATTGATTGCTTGTTTTTCCAGGTGTTCTATGTAAAAGTTGGCTGGGGGGGGGGAATGGGGGAGCCCATGGCTGTCCCATCAATTTGTTTGTATTTTCCCTTTCCATGTGAAATATCCTGCATGTATTGTGAATTTGAATAGTTCAAATATATCAGGGGGGAAGTGTGACTTCAGTAGATTGAGGGTTTCTATTAGTGGTACATTTGTGAATAGTGAAGTGATGCCAAAGCTTACTATTAAGTCTGAGCTTTTTAGGGTAAGGTGTTGTAAGATGCTTTTTAGGTGTACTGAATTTTTGACAATTTTTGATGTTGGAGAGCTTGACAGGTTAGGATTTCAGTAAAAAATAATATATATCTGAAATTATAAAGGTGGGTAATTACATCAATATAATAGATGAAAACCAGTGAGGGAGAGTTAGTGACTGATTTGAATGCATCTGAAAGAAGTAGGTTACATCTGTATACCAAGAATTACATATATTGATAAAACATGAGTAAAAAGGGAAAAGTTATGCTAGAAGTATAAAGGTAAGTGGTGACCAAATCAATGAACAGTATAAGATGCAGGCTAGAAAAGCAACATTTATGATAAAAAAAGAGACTGTGCAGTATGAGAAGAGATCAGTCATGAAGGTTAAAGGAAATCCAAGGAAATCAAAGGAAATCACAGTTTTTTCTGTAATAAATAAAAGGACAGAAGGATCCCATTTGACGGTGACAAAATGATCACTTTGGAAGAGGTAGTAAAATTATTAAATGGCCGGTTTGTTAGTTTAAAGCCCAGAGGGTTAAGATATACTAGGACTAGGAATGAATGAAATGAATTGGGCTAGTGGTGCTAAACGCTAGAGATACTATCCATTTTTAGGGATGTGCTAAGGAGTTGACTTGGCTCTTTAATGAGCATTTTGCTCTAGCAAGGATCCAAGATGAGTGGAAAGAACATAAAATAGTTCTTGCAAAAGATTCTTTTCCTGCATAATTGCAACTATAATCAAGTTATTGGAGAGGGGGGGGGGGGTCGGTGAGTATCAGAATACAAGATTACTTGCATCTTTTGATAAAGTAACAAATGCTAAATAAGAGATGAGAGATAACAAATAGTAGATAAGAGAGAATTGTATACAAGCATGTAAGCAACACTCTTTTTCAATACACAATAATAGTATTGGAAAGCAGTATCTCAAAAAGGAGGAGAACTAGTGAGATGGCATATTTGCTTTTTTGCTTTTGATGATGACTTTAACATATGGATTGAATCATTAAGCAACTTTTGTTTATTTAAATCTGCTTCTGAAAAAGGTGTTTTAAGTGTCCATTAAACTTTCAAATATGCAAGTTAATTTACCCACTAGAAAGAATACATTATTGTGTGCCTTAAGAAGAATATAATGAATATATTTTATTATGTCCTTATGTTATCAGGTTTTAAAACCCAGCATGTAATTATAAATATTATTTTCTTTTTATTTATTTTGTTTATGATTTTAAAAAATGTTGCCTGTGTTCACTGTATATCTTTATTTTGAAGCATGCTGCGTGTGTTTTTTTTTTTACTGCTTCATTTTTTATTTCATTAGTTTATTCCTTTGGTTTTACTTCACGTATTCCTTGTCAAACTGGGTTTCAATATACACAACTTCCTAGATCAGTGCCTTCTCCGCTACAAAAAAGTCCAAATTCTAGAGGTCAGTATATTTTTCTATAAATATTCATATTCATTTCTAAAAATGATTACCTGATTAACGTAAACTTTTTTATTATTTATTCACACATTTTTATGTTATTTACACTTCATCAAATAAAATAGGATAACCTAGGACATATCTGTCCTAGGTGGTAGACAACTTTCATTACCTTGTGAAATGCAATTACCTTGCTCATTAGTGCCTTGAAATGGCTCATCATGTTTGGTTTTCAGTACCATTTCTCTGATTTTTGTTTTTCTTTCTTTCTTATATGCAGCATGTTCAGAACCGGCGCTAGGGTCTTTGCCTCCCACATGCAATTTCTATCTAAGCGCCCCTTGTAACGATCCGGGCGTGTGTAGTTCTTTTACAATAATAAAAATTTAAATTATTTGAAATTTCTTAAATAAATTTTGACAGAACAGCCACACGTTCTTTCACTAAATGTAACAAACCGGGGGTGTTGACTATGCAGGATAATCATTAAAAACACGAATATTCAAAAAATTCTCAAAAGTTAAAGCAAATTTTGATAAAGCCACTTCACTTTAATCATTGAATATAATGATACAGGGATTATAGCCTTCTCACCGACCCAAATCGCTAACAAAATTAAAATGAATTTTAATTAAAGTTAAAATTTATTTGAACTAAAGTTTAAAAAATTCTTGCATTTTACAAGTTACTAAATTCTTAGTAACTTGTAAAAATTTTTTAATAATTTTTATAAGTGGAACTATCTTTTAGAAAAATAAAATAAACTCAAGATAGATGAGAAAATAAGAAAACAATTCAGAAATAATTAGAACATTTAATATAAGTATTCGAAAAATAACATCTTTACAGAATAACAGAAAATAAATTAAATTACATAAATATACTTGAATTTTTTTTTTTATTTAGGGTTTTTGATTTCATATTCACAAAATATAAAAATATTTTGGAAAAATTTGGAGAAAAGAGCCAAGCCAATAATAATGACAAATACTTGTTGGATTTCTGCTCAGGAGATGGACTGGTTATTACTAACACCATGTTCCAACATAAAAATGTGCACAAATTCACATGGAGAGAAGAGGCTAGGAATAAGAAAAGTCTCATTGACTATGTTATTGTTGATAGTGATATTTTCTCACCTGGTGCAGGACACCAGAGTGTACAGAGGATTTGAAATTGGAAGTGATCACTATTTAGTCTTGAGCAGGATAAAATTGAATTTCATATTGAAAAGAACATGTAAGAAAATTTTAAAGCGAATAAAAGTTGAGCAGCTCTCAGATGTGAACTGTAGACTAAAATACACAAACATTATTCAAGAAAAAATGAAAGAGTTTGAGAACAGGAACCAAACCTTGGAGATTCAGTGGCAAGCCTTGAAGAAAACCCTGATTGATTCAGCCAGAGAGGCATGTGGTGAGGTTGTCTGCAACGATAGAAAAATCAGAACACCATGATGAACACAGGAAGTTAAAGAGGCAGCGAAGGAAAAGAAAAAAGCATATCAAAGGTTCCTGGCAAATAAGTCAGCTTTTGCTCTTAGAGAATACAGAGACAAATGTAAGAAAGCAAAACACTGTGTAAAACTAGCTAAACAAAAGTCATGGGAGGACTTTGGCAAGAACATAGAAAATAAATATCAAGAAGGTGGCAAAATATTCTGGAGGTTGTTGAAGAAGCTTAGAAATGGAGGAAAGAGTGCTGTAAAAGGAGTTAGAGATGATAAAGGTGAAATGAAAATGGGAGAAAAAGATATCCTTGAAGTATGGAGTAATTACTTAAAAAAATTGCTAAATGAAACAAGCAGTGATAGCACAGTGGTAAAAAAACATTCAACAGGCATACGGTCAGGAATACTTATCCATACTTGAAGTAGGAAAAAGCCATCAAAGGCTTGAAATGTGGAAAGACAGCAGGAATAAATGATATTCAACCAGAAATGCTGAAGTATGGTGATATAAAAGTCTTACAGTGGCTGCACTGCATAGTTCAGAAAGCCTTGACAGAGCTACGAAATCCCGATGATTTTGGAGTAGAGCTCTAATAGTACCCATATATAAAAAGGGAAATAAAACTGAATGTGAGAATTACAGAGGTATATCCCTACTGAGTGTTGCTGGCAAGATCTATGCAAGTATACTTGAGAAACGGTTGAGAAGAATTGTGGAAGTAAAACTTGCTGAAGAACAAGCTGGATTCAGGCCAAATAGAGGCTGTCAGGATCAGATCTACGTTGAGAAAGCATGGGAATATAACAAAGATCTGTATTTAAGTTTTGTCAGTCTGGAAAAGGCATATGACATGGTACCAAGAGAGAGGCTATTCAATACGCTACAGTTATATGGTGTGAATGGGACATTATATCAAGCAATACTTCCTCTGTATTTGAGTTGTAAGTCAGCAGTTAGAATTGAAGGAAGTACAGGAAGATGGTTTAATGTTAAATATGGTGTGAGACAAGGATGAACATTATCTCCTCTGTTATTCATTATCTATATGGATCACATTATGAGGGAAAGTGGTATTAAACCTGATATCAGAATTGGAGATGTTAATGTCAGATCTTTGCTTTATGTGGATGATGTTATATTTATTAATAAATCCGCTACAAGTTTGCAAGATTCCCTGACTAAATTGAATAACAGTTGTAATAGATATGGTATGAATGTCAGCATTGAAAAGACAAAGACAATGAAAATAGGTAGAATTTTTGAAAATGTCAACTGTGTTGTGAATGGGGAACCTGTGGAACAAGTAAAACATTTCAGCTACTTAGGCATGATTTTTACTGAAGATGGTAAATTAAATATGGAAATAGACAACAGAATCAACAAAGCTGGTATGGTAGGAAGTCAATTGAATAAATTCATATGGAATAAGAGAGAAATTAGTCGGAACACTAAATTAGCTGTATACAAGACAGTGTTTAAACCAGTTTTAACTTATGGATCTGAGAGCTGGGGCAGAAGTAAAACACTTGACCAAAGATTAGAGACCGCAGATATGAGAGTCCTGAGAAAGATTAGAGGCGTCAACAGATGGCATCAATGGCAATATCACATTAAAATCCAGGATATTAGGAAAGAACTTGACATTGTCAGCATCCAGGAATGCGTTAGCAGAACTAATCTCAGGTCGTATGGTCACTTAAACAGAATGGGCGAGGAAAGATTAGCAGAACAATTGTTCTCTGCCAGGTTGGCAGGAAAATGACCCAGAGGAAGACCAAGATATAGGTGGATTGATACGGTACAATGTGCCTTAGACGATAGAAATATAAGATCTGATAATGATAATATTGGAGTCTTGACAAGTAAGAAACTGATTTGGAGGAAAATTGTAGATATGAAGTTAGTAATGATGTAAATTTTTCATGTAGTTCTATCATATCCTGTACACCTCTTGAGGCTACATGTCAGGAATTTGATGATGATATTCACAAAATTAGAAATAATGGTCTTAATGTCTAATTCCGCACATATATAATTTTCAGTAGCTATTAACACCAAACTTTGTGACTTTTTCGTGACAAACCTTAAGTAGGTTTTAATCAATATCAACTTGGAAAAGGAACGTTCATTGCTCTCTACACTGACAGGTAATGTTAATAGTATTCTTAAAGCAGTTGAAAAGTAAGGGAAAGAAATTATTGGGCACAATAAAATTAAGAATATCGAAAGGGTTGTGAATATTTAAATTTTCCTTCCGAAAAATATCCTGGAAAGCACATAACTCGTCATATAGTTCTATTGCATTTACGTCTTTATTGTCGCCGTCCTTCAAGAGAATCTCTAAATCATCACAATTTTTTCATAGATCTTCGTTATTAATTTGTAGTAATATATACAAGAAATTGAAATTATCATATGTTTTTAGTTGTTCAAAACGTTCTATTTACAAACACATTGACGTCTGGAAGTGTGTAAAACACATTCACTCTAAATTTATCTTTTGGCGATTGTGGTGTTTCGTCATGATGCGTGTAGTTAAATTGTCGTGTCTCTTTTGTCATCGAACTTCCATACCAGTTTTAAATTCTTGTTCTCCATCCATCTCTTCACTCAGTTCTTTTGCCGTTTTTAGAACTTCTTTAAAATTTGTATCTGATCGATACTCTTGTAAGAATATTTTTAAGTTTTTGTTAGATTCTAAAGCAAGTGTAATGTTCATATTTTTGTCTTGAAGCATTTTACTCAAAGGGTTTATTCTGTTAAGTAAATCATGTCAAGTTATAAGACAGCAAATAAATTTGTAGTCCTTTATTTTAGCACATAATGTTTGTGATTCATGCTGAGTTTCTTTATTAAAAATTTCAAAAAGTGGATCGTAAATTTCCACTTACTGATATTGTAGAGGGCAGATTGCATTAAGTTTACTTTCCCATTGTGTTTCTGATGGCTGTTTCAACGTTAATTTTTTTACAAACTTTAAAAGGATTGCCCAACGTTTTTGAGAGAATGAAAAGAAATTGTATATTTCTTGAATAATTGCAAAGAAACTAATTGTATCTGCATTCACTTTGACTGCATCATTAATGATTAAATTTAGAGTATAAGCAGCACATGGCACGTTAAAAGCTCTAGGATTTTTGTTCAAAAGCAAATTTTGGAGCCCATATTTTTTCCCTTTCATATTTTCCCCATTGTTATACCCTTGACCTCGTATGTTTTCACTGGAAATTTTTCATTTTTCCAGTTGTACCATTAGTGTTGTACATAAACCACATCCTGTGGAATCTGATATATTTGCAAACCCTAAAAAGTTTTCCCTAATCTTGACAATTCCATTGTCACAGGAAACAAAGCGAATAATAATGGACATTTGTTCTGTTTTACTTGCATCAGGAGTGCAGTCCAAAATTGTGTAATAATATTTAGAATTTAGAATTTATAATAAAATTGTATCCCAGATTGCGTTACTTAAAGTTTCCAATATTTCACTTTGACTGTCTTTACTCAAATAGTGTACTCTATTGTTTCGTTATAGAGCCCTTTCAACATGATATTTCATAACACGATCAAACTTCGCAAACAGTTTGACTAATTTTAAAAAATTGCTGTTATTCCTTTCATATAATTTATCATATGATCCACTAAGTTTTGGCTACCAAGGAATTTTATAATTTCAATCAGGAGTTCTAAAACACTTGTTCAATGTTTCTTTTCCATTTCATACATGCTTTGAGTCTGGCAATCAATAGTAGTTTTGTTTTTTAAATTTTTATCAAGTTGCTTCCATTTTAAGAAATTTTTCATGTGAGTTAAACTAGTCTCATGTCTATGCAAAGTTGTACTTACATTTCTCCAATCGTTATAACCTTCTACAAGACTACTTGATTCAGTAGGTGCGAAAAGTTTGCAACAAAAGCAAAATACAGAATTTAAAGTTTCGGAATAAATGAGCCATGTCCTTGGCATGAGCTCCCCGTTTTTCATTTTCTGTTATAATGCGTCTCGCCAAATTTGCGAATATTTGTATCTCTGGGATATATTATATTGAACAGACCCCGTTTCAATTAAAACAACTCTTAATTTTTCATCAATATTTCCCCATTGACCTGGATCTAAATTTACAGAGACTAACAATGTGTTAGTTTTGTGGTCAACTACAACTAAATCTTCTCCTAACTGTTTTTCACTTGAATCATGCGTCTTGTTATCTTGTTCAATAGTTGCAATAGTACTTTCATGAAAACTGGATGATGTGCATGGTTCTTCAACTCTGATTTCTGATGTATCGATTTCGATGTATCTGCATCAGATTGTAACCAATCTGCATCAGAATATTTTAATATTTTAATAAATTTATTAAGAGCCCCAGTTTGTTTTTTAATATCTGCTTCTTTTGCAGCATGATGCTTATGGTTTTGTGCACCGGATAACTTTTTTAAAATTTTTGATTCTGTTTCTATTTTATACCCACAAGAAATTATTACACAACATGACACAGAGACGAAATAATAGTCCACACTGTGCTACTGTCAGTAGCTTACTAAGATGTGTATCATATGACTGGTTAACTAGCAACAAATGTTTTGTACGAAAATTCGTTTCTGCGCATAAAAACTGTTCACCATTTCACTTTAGATAGACTGCAGTAGACACAACAATCTGCAGGCAAGCATTTAGCCTGCTCTCTTGCTGCAAAATTGTAAACAGCCAGCTGATCAAAGAGGTGGCAATATACAATTTTTTTTAATTTTTATTCGATGTATCTGGCCTTATTTATTTTAATATTGATCATTCTAAGAATTTTTTTTTTTTTTATGATAAAAATTTTGTTTCTTAAAAACAAACTTATGAACCGTTCCCCTGGCAACGCCGCCCACATTCCCGCTTCCGCCAGCCCTGAGTATGTTTGTGCATGACACCCTACAGAGACATGCCAAATGTGTTATTGGAGACCTTGAGGTTTCCTCCTCTCCCCATTCAGAAGTACAGCAGTAAAGCAATAGGTTGGCTGCTATATTGTGCATGGGACTAAATCTTATGGTAACAGATCAGGCCTCTTGATTAGCCAGACAATAAATCAGCTTATGATGCCAGATCATGCCTTGAGGGAGTCTATGTATAATAGTTTGCATGGGGTACACTGTCAAGGCTATATAATGGACAGGGGAATGTATACTCTTTGTGTGGAGAAATGTCTACAGATCTTTCCTTCTTCACTGCAGTCCATACCCTTTAATTAACTATATAATTGAAACATACAGTTTATCATACACAATGTCAGTAGCACTGTGCAAATTAAAAAAAAAAAAAAAAAAAAAAAAAAACACCTCTTCTCAAGAATTCCCATTGCTATTGCAATAAATTCCATCATTTCACAAAATGCCAGCTCTTAATTTGGTTCATCTTGATTCTCATCAGTAATTTCTTCTCTCACTATCACTGCTTGCAAATCAATAAGTTCATTAGATAATTCCTTCTCCTCTTCCTTCTGCAGTTAACCTCTATTAACTACTCCACCTTGTTGGTAGAGTAGTTAATAGAGGTTAACTGCAGAAGGAAGGAATTTGCTACTCCAACTTGAAGTAGCAAATTTAAAATCTTAGCTATAACCTCTTATGATTCATCTGTTTTAAATCCTTCAAAGCTTTTAACATTGGCCACAAAAATTTACCTAAAGTGAAATATACTTGCATTTGAATGAGGAAGATGTAGGCATCTGGAGAGATTGCTATTCTGAACGAGTTGGTGCATCACAGGGTGGATGGTAGCAGGGGTGGCCTCTTGTGGGAATGGGTACTTGGGAGAAAGGGGAGATGACATCAGATAACACTGAGCCCAGTGGACTCTAGAGGGGATATTGCTGGGTATAGAAACAATGGCATTTTTATGCTTTACACCAATGCCAGGAGTATCTGGAATAAAGGAGAGGAATTGGTGGCACTGATAACATCAGCCTGACCAAAGATTATTGGGATCACTAAGACATTGGTTGACAGAGGAGGATATTATAACAAATAGAAGTAGCAGAGTACAGCATTTTTCAGCAGGAGAGGAAGGGAAAGAGTAGTGGTGGTGGAGTACTATTTATAATAAGTGATGACTTATGTCCTCTAAGAGTGGAGGCTTTGGAAGGCAGTGACACTAATGATTTTGAAAGCATATGGTGTGAGGTAGAGGGAGGCAAGACAGGATATTTAGTGGAGAGTAATTGCTACAAACTAGGGAGCATAGAGGGTGAGGAGCAGAGATGTTTATTCAGTTGAGCTTGGCAAGTTCAAAAAGAATGATTGTTATGAGAGATTTTAAATACAGCAGAATAAATTCGGAAGAGGAAACTGCATGTAATAATAAGGGAATAGAATTTCTAGAATTCTTGAGGGACAAATATCTTAGGCAACATGTAACAGAGGGAACTAGAGGTTCAAGAGTTTCGGATTTGGTCATAGCATCAGAAGAGTTGATAATAACTGAAATGACATCTCTCCCACCAGTTGTAGAGAGTGACCATGTGGTTTTGACTTGGTAGATGAATAGACATGCAGGAGTATCAAAGAGATGGGAACATATGTGGAATTATAAGGCAGGTGATTATAATAGTCTTAGATGTCAACTTGGGGAAGTTTCATGGAGGGAGGAATTGGAAGGCTGGGATATCATTAATGCTTGGGAAATTGTGAAGGAATATTGTTAGCAGCAATAGTAAGCTGTATTCCACGAGTGAAGAAGAGGACACAATTTGGAGTAAAGTGGATGACAAACAATATTAAACAGGAACTGCATGCGAAAAAGAAGCTATAGAAGAGATATAAGGAGACGGGTGAAGAGCAGATGCATGAAGAATATAAGACACAGGCCAGGAGAGTGACTAGTATGGTAAGGAAGGTGAAACTGGAATATGAGAAGAGATTGGCCCTAAGATCCAAAGAAAATCCTAGGGAATTTTTTAGCTATGTGGTCAGTAGGAGAAGAAATGACTGTGGAAGAATGACATTGTGGAATAAAAATGGGAACAGAGTGACTGATGCAGAGGACATAGTGGAATTGTTCAATGAACACTTTATTGGAGTATTTCATCCTGGAGGAGTAAATTTTAATACTAGAGGTAAAAGGCAGGTTCGAGGTTCAGAGGTGCAGGAGGATAGTGTGTTCCAGATGCTGAGTACTCTGGATGTCAGTAAAGCTGTGGGACTGGATGGTATTTCATGACTAGGTTTGAGAGAATGTGCTAAAGAACTGACAGGACCTGGCTTTTCAATGAAAGTCTGGCTGCTGGAAAGGTGCCCATGGAATGGAAGGAAGGTAAGATAGTGCCAATGCATACTTCTATTCCTGTTATTATATTCTCTTCTATCAACCACGTCTTAGTGATCCCTATAATCTGGAAGTGTCTAATTATAGGCCAGTTTGTGTGTCATCAGTAGTTGTTAAGATCTTGGAGAAATTAGTGAGGAACCATATATAGCATTGAGTAGATGAGGGTAATGTTATCTGTGAGAGTCAACATGGATTTGTGAAGAGTTGCTCTTGTTTTAGTAATATGCTAGCCTTTTATAATAAAGTTACAAGAGCAGTAGATGAGGGAAAGGCATATACTGCCATTTTCTTGGACTTAGCAAAGGCATTTGACAAGGTGCCACATGATAAGCTGATATTTAAGTTGCAGCACATGGGTCTGAATGTCAGGTTGGTCAACTGGATTCAGGATTGGCTGTCCGATAGGTATCAGAGAGTTGTGTATGGTGGGGCAGTTTCAAGGAGGCAGAGGGTTACAAGTTAGGTCCCACAGGACTCAGTACTGGGACCTGTATTGCTTAATCTTTATATCAATGACATTGTCAGCGGATTGCAAGGGAATATTCAGTTGTTTGCAGATGATGCGAAGCTGGGAAGGGTTATTAGTAATAGTGCAGATGTCGTAGCCCTGCAAGAGGATTTGAATAAGCTAGACAGATGAGCAAATGAATGGGGAATGTTAGTTTAATGCAGCAAAATGTAAGGTCTTGAGATTTGGGACACATCGATGGGACACTGCAGCTATTGGAGGAGCTATATTGAAGGAAGTAGGGGAGACAAGAGATCTGGGGTTGATGATTGATAGAAACCTGAAATTTTGGGGACATATTGCAAAGGTGGTGAAGGTAACACAGAGGATTGCTGCAATAATGAGAAGGACACTAACCTGCAGAGATAAAAGAGTTATTATTCCATTGTATAAGACTCTGATCAGGCCACACTTAGACTATTGTTCACAGATTTGGTCCCCAGGATTTGAAGGGGATAAATGGATACAAAGTGGAAAGGGTACAAAGGCTAATAACAAAGATGGTTTCAGGACTGTACAATGTTAGTTATTAGGATCGGCTGAGGGAATGTGGACTGCAGAGTTTGGTGGATAGAAGAAGGAAAGGTGATATGATTGAGACTTTTAAACTGTTGTGAGGTGGTTACAGGATTGACACTGGGGAGTTCTTTCACTTCGTTGAATAGTGGGAAGGAGTGATGACAAGGGGCCATCCCTGGAAGTTATTATTATTATTTGACACCTCCAGGGAGTTCAAAGACTCATCGAGGGAGAGTGTGCCAACAGCATCGAACGATTGGTCCCCTTCCAACTACTAACCACACTCAAACTTACTTAACTGAGCCATTAGTAGCAGAGTCTCTACCAATCGACCAACCTTTGTCGCAAACTTATGAAAGGAAACTGTGAGCAAGAGGGTGAGGAGTGGTTTCTTTGCATGGAGGGTGGTTGAACCATGGAATGCATTGCCTGATAGAGTCGTGAGAGCGAGAACGGTCAGTGAGTTTAAGGAGTGGTATGATAGACTTTGTGTTTCCTAGGAGGGATCACCCACGATGAGTCTTGATAGACTTTGTGTTTCTTAGGAAGGCCCTCCCGCAATAAGTCTTTTGACTCCATGGAGGCCCGAATAATAATTATAATAATAATAATAATAAAATCTGAATCTGAACGATTGTGTGTCTCTCTCTCTCAAAAGTTTGAGAGATTCTTATGTAACCATCAAAAATAGTTTGAATAATATTTTAATAATATTATTTATTAATATTAATTTCTGGCACACTGCAACAGTTTTTAATTGGTAAACCAGCGACTGCTGTATGTACCATGTATTCCCATTCATTTGATTTGCTTGTTTCTACACATTGATGATGTACTGTTATTTTCAGTACAAAATATCTGTACTTTCATTTCATTAAAGTTAATTACTCTGGTTATCATGTAATTTATTGTTTATAGTCATGCCACAGGTACCTTTAAAGAAAAACAATACTTAGTCTTTATTTGAGTTGTAAGTCTGCAGTTAGAATTGAAGGAAGTACAGGAAGATGGTTGGTTGTTAAATCTAGTGGAGATAATGTACCTCCTCAGACGAGGAGGTACATTATCTATATGGATGACAGTATGAAGGAAAATGGTATTAAACCTGATTTCAAAATTGGAGATGTTAAACTCACTCTTTACTTTATTCAGATAATGTTATACTTTTAAATAAATCTGGTACAAGTCTGCAAGATTTCCTGACTAAATTGAATGACTGTTGTAAGAGATTTGGTATGAAGGTCAGCAATAACAAGACAAAGATAATGAAAATATCAACTGCATTGTGAATGCAAAACCTATAGAATAAGTAAAACATTTCATCTACCTAGGCACAATTTTTAGTGAAGATGGTAAATTAAATGTGGAAACAGATAACGGAATCAACAAAGCTGGTATGGTAGGAAATCAACTGAATAAATTTATATGGAATATGAGAGAAATTTGCCAAAACACTAAATTAGCTGTATACAAGATGGTGCTCGAACTAATTTTAGCTTGTGGATCTGAGAGATGGGTTAGAAATAAAACACTTGACCAAAGACTAGAGACCAGAGATATGAGAGTCCTGAAAAAGATTAGAGGCATGAACAGATGGCATCAGTGGCAATAGCGTATTAAAAACAAGGATATTAGGAAAGAACTTGACATTGTTAGCATCCAGAGCTAATCTCAGATGGTATAGTCACTTAAACAGAATGGGAGAGGAAAGATTAGCAAAACAAGTGTTCTCTGCCAGGTTGACAGGAAAAAAAAACTTAGAGGAAGACCAAGATGTAGGTGGATTGATACAGTGAAAAGTGCCTTAGAAGACAGAAATATAAGATCTGATAATATTAGAGTCTTAATAGGTAACTGATTGATTTGTAGGAAAATTGTAGATAGGAAGTTAGCGATGAGGTATGTTTTTCATTTAGTACTATCATATCCTGTATACCTCCTGAGGGTAATTTCAGGAATTTAATGATAATGATGATGAACTTGACATTGCTAGCATTCAAGAATGTGTCAGCAGAGCTAATCTAAGGTGATATGGCTTCTTAAATAGGATGGGAAGAACTCAAAGGAAAACCAAGGTCTAGGTGAATTGATTCAGTCAGAAGTGCCTTAGAAGTACGAAATATTAAATATAAGAATATTGGATTTCTCACAAGTAATAGTCTAATATGAAGGAAAATTGTTGATAGGATATTATTCATAATGTCAACTTAATCATGTAGGGCTGTCATAGTAACCTGAATACCCCTTGAAGGTACATATCTGGAAATTGATGATGATATTGTCTAATGCAACAGAAATAAGCAATTATGTTATCATTTCAGAAGGTCTCTACTGTCACACACAAAATTCATCAAACTGTGCCTAAACCAATTTACCATTTTCTTACTCATTACACCTTCAGGCAATACATTCCTCTGATCAATGTGAAGCTAAATTATATTTCAAAAGCCTTTGACATATAGCTACACAGCAAGTTGATAAATTATTTACAGATGAGGTCACATAACAGATTAGTGGGTTAGGTGATTTGTTGTTATACTGATATCACCAGCATTGCTGCTGTATGTATGGGGGAGTCTCATCCAGAAAGAGGAAAGGCAACTGGATCTGTATCCACTAATCCATGTGTGGCCTGCTAAAGTTCATCAAAATCTGTCTCTCCTTTATATTTTCTCATTACACTTTCAGGCATTATATTCATTTGATCAACTATTTTCCAATCAAAGAACCAGTTTTTCACACCTTCCTGATGCAGTGTCAATGATTTTTTTTTTTTTTCATGGAGAACCCACTCACAATAGGTTTATCAACCTATAGTACACTAATACTGTGGATGAGCAATAAGGAACTTATTCACATTTGATTTGAAAAACTGTGGATTGTATTGCTTGGGAAGCATGTTGTTTCGAAGGGCAGCAATGAAAGGGATACATGAAGAAGAGGAGAAATTTGGTGGATTTGGAGATGAACTGTGATTTGATGTTGATTAGCTGCTGCATACATACATATGGATGTATTTGCAAGAGGGGGTGGGGGATTATTAATGCTAATTCTGATGAATAGCAACCATAGAAGTATTTATAGAAGATGCAGGCTGCCAAGATTGAATTTAATGCCTGTGCAAAAGTGAATGAGCATATTAGTGAGAGAGGGGGTCATCAATCATACTGCTATTTTCTGTATAGAATCCAGTATTTTCAGGGAGCTCTTAGGGACACTATCCCAGATATGAGAGCAGTATTCAATGGTTGGACATATTTGTAATTTGTATAGGATTAAGAGCTATTTGGAGTTAAAATAATGCCTCAAGTGAATGCGAGAGCCCATTATTTTGGATGCAGAGGAGGCAATATTTGTGATATGTTTGTGCCAAGAAAGATTAGAGGTTAGAGTTATTCTGAGAAGATGAATCTTATCTTGAATAGAGATTTGAGTATTGCCAAGGATAAGATTGGAACAACATGGTTCTTTTTTTGTGGGAAATAAGGCAAAGCTGTGTTTTGCTAGCATTGAAATTGATAATGTTATCAACTTATCAAGATAATGTTATCCAAACCCCATTGATGAATACTTTGGAGATTGGAATTTAAGGTAGTAGAGTTCTGAAGGTTGTAGTGGTTTGTGCTTTGCAGGGTTTGTTAAAAAAAAAGGAGGAGTGCAACATCATCAACAGAACTGTGTACTGGATTGACAGTCAGCTAGAGTAGATCATTTATGTATAGAAGGAAGAGAGAGAGTGGGTAAGAGAACAGAACCTTGTGGGACCCCAGTGTTAGTTGTATAGATAGAAGATAAAATGCCATCCACCATCACTCAAAGTGAGCATCTGGCCAGATAGCTGGCTACCCAATTGCAGAAGGCAGAGGGAAGACTGAATGATGGGAGTTTTCTTAACAGACATCTGTTCCAAACTCAGTCAATAAGCCTTGGAGATATCAAGAGCCACTTGAGATTCGCCAAACCTTTCCATTGTGTTTGTCCAGAGGTGGGTGATATAGATTAGTAGTCTTGATAAGTCTTCAAGGTAGTGTAGGAGTTGGCCATTTGTGATTCTTTCCATTATAGAGAGAATTGAGTTGAGAGAAATTGAATGGTAGTTTGATGGTAAGGATTTGTCACCCTTCTTAGGAATAGGTTGTATATGGGCTAGTTTCCAGCCTGCAGGATAGATACCAATGGAATAAGAAAGTGGGAGTTAGCTCTGTGGCACAGACCTTTAGAACAATTGGAGGGATGCCATTAAGGCAAGCAGATTTTTTGGCATCCAGTTTGAGTAGAATGTTTTTTTTTTATGTCTTTCTGGCCAAAGGTCAAATGCAACATTGATTGGGTGTTTGGAATAGTTGGGGAACATTTACTATGATCAGCTATGTAAGAATTGGAGGAGTAGTAGAAAGCCAGGAGATTGGCTTTTTCTTTGGGTAATGATGATGCAACAATACCATCTGGAATGTAATAGTGATGGGAGTAGTGTTGGGCAGAAGTTACGACTGATAGTTTTGGTTATAACCCAGAAGTCATGACTGCCATTTGAGCAGGATGCAAGTTTCCTGCTTTTAGGTCTCTTGAAATAAGTTTTCAATGTGGTGATAATTTTCTTGCAGCTATTCCGAGCTTTGGTGTAAGCTGTATATATTGTGGTCTAAGGATGCAGTTTTGGGTGCAAGCCAGTTTGTGGTATGCATGACTCTTCTTTTGTACAACCTTACACACCTCTGAGAGAACCAAGGCTTAGATCTGCACTACATTGTGGTCTAAGGATGCAGTTTTGGGTGCAAGCAGTTTGTGGTATGCACAACTCTTCTTTTGTACAACCTTACACACCTGTGAGAGAACCAAGGCTTAGATAGAGAACAAGAATTTAGGGTGAAGCTGGGAATAAATGTTTCCATGCCAATGAGTATTATTTTGCTGATTCTTTCTGCACATAGGTTTAGCTCAAGTGGGCGGAAACAGTAATCTGACCAAGGAAATGAATAGAAGTTTCAAAGATCATCATTCAAAGAGAAAGCAGAGTTGGGTAGTGTGTGAGGAAGTTGAGATTTGAGTTTCTGTTAGAAGCAGATTAGGTTTTGCGGAATGAGGGTGGAAGTGAACATTGTTAAGGTCAGAACCGAGGCCACGTATATATGTGAAATGGATCTGGAAGGTTCTGTGAAGTTTGCATGGGTCCCACACGTTCCCTATGCAGGAATCAGGTTTCCAAACTGGTTATTTACACAGTTTGATTTTCTTGCTAGTATCCCTTCTTTATAATTGACTGTCCATGCATCTTCTCCACTTTGACGCTTCTCTTCCGTTCTTATCGTAACTGCCGCCTTTTTCGTACTATGCATAGGTCAGATCTGGCCAGGCTCATACACATGATGCAGGACTGTTGCCTTTCAACTTGCTGTTCATAGCCAATTTGAACGACAGGGTATCGAAGGTCACCTTTATTAACTGCGGGAAGTTCGTCCCATTGGTGGTAGATAGTATAGTGTACGAGTATATAGCATGGATGATAGTTGAACGATTACATAGTATTCTTCATAACAATTGTCCACAAACAGTATCTTCTGTGTAAGTACTTTAGTTTTACAATATTTCCCACATACAAATAGTGAAAACTGCTTGTATGTCGGAAATGTATGACTTCTGCATTACTTCATTTGGTATCTCTTCTGGGTCTAGATCCCACTGATGAATTGAATGATGTTTGTCTTCCTAGGGAATAGAATGGTTCTGTTCAGTGACAGGTTTTTAACTATCACTGAATGCAGCCACTGCTAAGTTTCCTGTCCTGGAGTGGTGAGTTTAGTAGTGATTCTTTAGGGTTATGTAGTGAGAGTTAGAGTGATCTTTTATTACTCAGAGTTACCGTTAAAGTGTCCACACACTTTAACGGTACCTCAATAAAGGTCGAAACTGGTCTGGGTAGGTGGCCCTTCCCATAATGCATAGCATTATGCCCACTTGAAAGGATATGTGCTCTGCATTATGGGATATTAAGGCAATTAATGTGATCATTAGCCTCTGTATACAAGTAGCTTAGTTGCGAAGATATTAACGTGCGAACTTTGCTTACAGATGGATAAAGGATTATACAAGAATATATAATTCCTTGGCAAGTGAATTCAACCTATAACCAAGTGAATAAACTTTCTGTGCTGTATAGCAGTTTTTCATCCCTCGTATAGGCAAATCAGCCAGAGCTCACGCAATTAAGACAAAAATACAGTTAGTGGATGGTAGATAGTGTAGAGCAGGGGTTCCCAACCTTTTTGTTTCCTAGAGCACATTCTAAAATACCGGCAGGGCGACGGGCATCATCTATTTTTTCAAGCAAATTTTTTGAATTCTTTTGTTAAATGAATACATACAAAGTTTACATTATAATCAAATGTTTTATTACTTAAAAGTTTACATTATATAAAAATTTAAATATATATATATATATATATATATATATATATACAGGGTGTTCGGGATAAATTTGACAGTTTCGTAAGGAAAAAGAAAATCTTCTTTGTATCTATTAAATTTAATGAATTGAAAAAAAAACATTACAGGCAGAGTTAATTACAATACTATCAACAAGATTTACTCAAAATAATCACCATTAGCATCGATCACAGCTTCAATTCTGCTTCGGAACCTCGAACAAGCTGATGTTACAGTCTCCCTGGGAAGGGCCGCAAAAACTGTTTTAATTTTATCCATTAACTGGGCTTTTGTATTACTGGAAGTGCGATTGGTGTCTTTTTCAACTGCGCCGCATACAAAATAATCCATGGGGTTAAGGTCTGGGGAGTTTGGAGGCCAAACATTTGGACTGGTGAAGTCGTAGAAATTTTCAGACAACCATTTTTGACTTTTCCCAGAGGTGTGGCAAGGGGCCGAATCCTGCTGCCATACATACGGCCTACCATTGGCTACCCTTGTTATCCAGGGCTTGACTACAGTTAGCAACTCCACGAACAAAGCCCGAATTCCAATGCCAGGGTTCTTCAACACCTGTTCCTGCAGATTTGCGAGGAATTCTGCTGTACGAACGCAATCAGATCGTCTGCTAGGGATCTTTCTTCTTGCTACATCCTCGTAGTCACCATTGCAAGTCTCTAGTTCATGCCTGATTGTTTTTACTGTATTCAGGGAGCATTGGGCAGCAGTCGTAATATCCTTATTTTGATGGCGGGCACGAATCATCATGATACAAGTTATTCTCTTCCATGATTCAGGTGGGTTCCAGCTATCCATCCTTTCTGACATCTTGTATATGAATGAAGAAGGGTCCAAACTTTTAAATGAAGAGAAGTGTGTGTTAATACATGTAACTTACGGAAAAATATAATTAATTATAAATATGTCAAATTTATCCCGAACACCCTGTATATATATGTGTGTGTGTGTGTAAGTTAGTGTGATCTTTGGCATTGCATTTCATTGGCCAGTGCTTCGTAATTAGGAGAATATGATGATATTCCAGTTCTTAAAGTGGAATGAACAACTTCGAATATGCGTCTACTTTACATTGTATGCGTTTAATACTCGTCATGTGTCATTAACGCATGCGTCATATAGCATGCCATGAATTGTTGCGTGATTATTTCAAACTATACGGCACACGGTTGAACAGCGGCGGGCACACACAAATTGATCGACGGGCATAGGGTTGGGAACCCCTGGTGTAGAGTATATAGCATGGAAGGATTATGTACTATTCTTCATTACAATTGCCCAAACAGTATATTTTGTGAATTGGATTACTAACAACTATGGAATAACTTAGACGTTATTTAGCATAAAATTTTTGCCTTTCTTCAGTATGACTTTCAAATTTCATGCCATATTACGATATTTCAGCCAAACTGGTAGTCGGCTGCGATTACTATCTCGCTTACTTGAACAGACTGACTGACCTTAATCCTTTTCAAAGGATGACATGGAGTCATCCTTTGAAAAAGGATTAAAAAATCTTCACAAAATTAGTTATCTCTTACACTATTTATACGAAGAAATTATGAAACCTGTGTCATCAAAATCTATTTGGAAATTATGGTTTAAAATTATCCCTATTATGGGATAATAGGGCACTTCTCTAAACATTCGGTAATCAGTAGTTTTTTTTAAGTAATTAATTAATAATTGTTCTCTTGTTTAAATTTGCGCAGTTAGGACCTTAATGTATTTTAGACTGTGTTACTCTATATAATGGAATATATATATATATATATATATATTAAAAAGATCGATCTTTTTTAAACACTAAAAATACATTAATTGCTTTAGTTGAAGAAACCAACAAGTATAACTTTGTCTTTTTTTTTTTTTTTTTTTTTTTTCAAATAGTAAATTTTCTTGTTGTCTTTCAAACCGTATGTTATGAATCTTTTTTGTTGTCAGCGCCAGTCAGTAGCTCACTCAGGGTTTAATCTTGGGTGGGGAGAGTTGAGTAGACGATTTCAGAATACACACTACGCATCGCATACGACCCATGACTGAGCATCTGCAATGATCGTCAATTCATAAGTAGTATTGAAATAGAAAACAGACACAACAATAAAAAATGAATTTTATTAATTAGGAAAAGGTTTCTGGAAAATTTTCTAGTGTTTTTTCATTTTTCTTTGGGGGGGGGGAAAGGGCCCCCCGTCTGGGTGCGCTACTGGCGCCAGTTAAATTTAATATAGCTTGGTACCTTAGAAAGTGGAAGTACGATCTCGTTTATTGCAGCATCCCAACGAGAAATTTAAACTCACTATTATTATTATTATTATTATTATTATTATTTTCAATCTTATAGGATTAAAAAGAATCTGTGTGTGTGTGTGTGTGTGTGTGTGTGTGTGTGTGTGTGTGTGTGTGTGTGTGTGTGTGTGTGTGTGTGTGTGTGTGTGTAAGATGTGGTACTGTTGCCTGTATAAATATAACTTCTACCGTAGATATCAAGAGAAAACAGAGTTACATGTGGAACGGTCTTGAAGGCAAGATTACACTTTATAGATTTATGTAGGCCATTGTTACGTTTTCCTCTGATTCAACCAGCTTGTCAAAAAGAACGTCATTAGTTAGAGCAGAGGAAACAGGTGGATGATGTCAGAGGTCATTGAAACAGCAGCATAATTATGGTGCTGACTTCTAGATATGTTGCGGAGGGAAAAAAAAAAAAAACATACGTGTGTATTGAGCGTTCTTGTTCTTGCAGTTCCAGTTCCATGCTTGGGAAATATTCTTTTCTTAGTTTTTCATATATGATCAAAATCAAAGTTTTCATAATTAGAAATAGTATGGAGATTATTATTAAAATGCGACACACACACACATACACACACACACACACACAAAAAAAAATTTATATTGGAAAGTTATTTTATGAATAGATATGTTCTTTCATCAGAATAACAGTCTTATGTACAAAGATTAAGAGACCTGCGTAACCTCAGTTACATCATGAAGCTACGGTCTGCGGTACTTTGATTCTGGTCACGGCTACAAGAACTTTGGAACTTTTCTAGACCATTTTTTCAGTTTATTCTCCCCTCCAGGAAGAATGGGTTTTTAGTCCCGTAGCTGACCAGGATCGACCTAGGAAAATGCATCACACGAATATACATTCAGATAAATAATAGCATTAGAATCATCCTCTATTATTTAGTTCGGCATGGGAATGTATTCCAATCTCAGCAATGATGAGAGATTTTGTACAAGAATCGACAAGGATTGTCGATTCTTGTACAAAAAATTTCCATTGAGCCATGAGGTCCGATTTGACACCACCAAGTCTGTTGTATCACTCCTTAAACTAATTTATTGTCTCACATTTTCACCGCTATCTCAGGCAAAGCAAATATACGAAGATGGTCTGAAAAGTTCTCGGCCTCGAGAATAGATTGCAACACTATCGGCAAGATTTTTTTTTCCAAGTTGGTACATCTGTCATAAGCATCCATGTGAAATTGCAAGTCATTCTATTAAGTAGTTTGTTTTATACAGCTGTCTGAATGTGCTGTCTGAATGTTTTATACAGCTGTCTGTCTCGTGCGGTTATAAAATTCTTTGTAAAAGAAGGTTTAACGCCAAAAGAAATTCATTCGAAGTTAATAAAAGTTTATGGGCACTCTTCTCCTTCGTTTTCGACAATTAAGAAATGGGCTGCCGAGTTTAAACGTGGCCGTACCACCGCGAAGATGATCCACGTGAAGGACGTCCAAAAAGTGTAACAACACCAGAAATCATTGATCAAATGAAAAAGCTTTGCCCAAGATGGATGCCGTGCTTGCTCACAGCAGATCAAAAACGCACTCGCATGAAAATCTCTGAACAGTGCTTGGAACATTTTAACAAGAATAAAACTGATTTTGTGCGTCGATTTATTACTATGGATGAGATTTGGATTCACCATTACACACCAGAATCCAAACAGTAGTCAAAACAGTGGACAGAAGCCGGTTGTTCAGCGCGAAAGAAGACAAAGTCGGTTCCATCAGCAGGAAAGGTCATGACATCGATGTTTTGGGATGCTAAAGGCATTTGTTTATTAATTATCCTGAAAACGGCAAAACAATAACCGCGAAATATTATTCCGATCTTTTAACCACATTAGACGAAAAAATTCGTGAGAAAAGACCCGGTTTGCCGGGAAAAAAAAATCATCTTTCATCAGGACAATGCACTTGCCCACAATGGTGTTTTGGCAATGGAAAAATTAAGGGATCTGCACTATGAATTGTTAGAACAGCCACCCTATTCCCCAGATTTGGTTCCCTCTGACTTCTATCTTTTTCCAAAACTAAAACTCTTCCTCGCTGTTCAGCGTTTTGTTTTAAAATCAAGAGATGATTGCAGCTGTAGAGGGGTACTCTGCAGATCTTAGAAAACCACTACAGGGATGGGATAATGGCTCTGGTGCAATTCTGGAATAAATGCATTAATCTTAAGGGTAGGCTGAGCATATTTCCATGCCACAAAAACGGGAAGATATGTAGATATCTACCTGTTTTTGTCTCAATTGGGATTGAGATTGGAATTTGTCTCAATTTGGACATTGGGATGGCAAAAACGGGGCGGGGGTTACGTAATATTCTGTATTCCTGAAAAAAGTAAGATAATGAAAAAAGTTTTATTACATAAACATATTGAGCTTACCATTATTCTTCAGTGACAGAACCCATACAAAAATTTAGGTAGAAGTAGAGGGGGGGGGCTGTATTTCACCACGATCATACCGTGAATATTTCTCCGATGAAGCAGTCTTACGCAGCAAATTTCCGTCTTTCAACATATTATCATAAAACTTCTCACACTACATGATACAATTTTGTCTTACAACTAAACATAGCCCTCATTGTCCCAACATTTAATCTAGATTTCTCCTTTGACCACATACTCTTCATAACAGAAAATATTCTCTCAACAGGTCTGTACGTCCTTGGAAGACAAAGAATAAACTCTACAATATTACAAAAGTCTTGAAAGTCTACACATTTTTCGCTCATTTCAGAAAAAATCTGTACTTTTGTTCCATCACTTGTACACAGCTTGTCTAATTAAATAAATTTGAATTCTTTCTGCAGATCGCCATTAAAACTGCAGTTTCACCTCTTTTACTTTGCAAGGATAGACTTAAAACTTTAAAAAAATATGAAATTTAAATCACCGGCATAAAATAACAAAGCCACGGGTTAGCATAGAGACAAAACGAAAACTAAAGCTACAGCAGAACATCTGAGCCTAAGCCGCGCAAGTGTTGCCAACATGCATGTTTTTAATTTCTCTGAATAAATCACTACAGATATCGATATTTAGTATCGAACAATGCGACCATGGTTATACAAATTACTGGTATCCATGATATTGATATACGATTAGAGGTTATGAATAATAATTTATGATTGACCAATATGAAAGTATATTTATAGTTTTTATTAAAAACTGGACAAAATTGACATTTTTATTAAAACGACGGGACGGCCGGGAAATATATTAAAAAAAAAAAACGGTACGTATGGTCAACCTACTTAAGGGAGATTATGTTGAAAAATAAAAATAATTTTGAAATTATAAATTTTTTTTTCATTGTTAGGGCGAGAGCTTTTCAGACCAACCACCCTCGTATTCCATGCACCTGCCACTTTATTTATCTGCAGTGAGACTACACATTTTGCACTGCAAAATAAATGCGTTTTTGAAATGCAAAATGTTTTTGTAAAATATTTCTCACGACTGTTTGATGAAAAAATGTCTTTGCTATGATTTCATTTTATTGGCAAAACGATTAGGAATGATTATAATAATTTCCCCTAGGCTTTAATTCTAATTGTTAGTTTTCTTCTGGATCTTTTTCTGCCATCTTCGCATCAAATGCCTGTTTTGCTGACCTTTTCTCTCCCAGTTCTGTTTAAGTGACCATAGGTTATTTATACTCACACATTACCGAGTGTCATGTTCCTTTCAAATATTTTCATTTTTAATATAGATTTTGCCATTAATGCCATCTGTTCATTCCTCTATTTTTTTTTTTTCAAAATTCTTATATCTAGTTTTTGATCAACTACTTTATTTCTAATCCAACTCTGAGATCAATAAGTTAAAATTTGCTGGCTTGTATACTACTAATTTGGTATAAATTTATTCAACGAGTTTCCCATCATAATGTTGCTTATTCTGTTTTCTATTTCCGTATTTAATTTACCATCTTCACTAAAAATTGTTCCTCAATGGATTAAATATTTTACTTGTTCTATAGATTCTCCATTCAGAATGCAGTTGTAACTCTTACGTTCCTGTCTATTCTCATGGTTTATTGTTAATTTTCATACCAAATTTGTCAGCTGTTATTCAGTTTAGTTGAAGAATGCTGGCGACTTGCACTGCATTTGTTTGGGAGCGCAACATTCTTTCATAATGCGATCAGTATAATGATGAATAAAAGTGGAGAGAAATGTGCACCCTTCTATTACATCTGATTTTACATCAAACCATCTTCCTGTACTTTCTGCAGTTTTAACTGCAGAAACTTAAATCAAGTACACTTAAATCAAACTCGTAAAACTTAAATCAAGACTATGCATTGCTTAATATAATGTTCTGTTTATCCCATGTAATTGTAGCATTTTCAAACGCTTTTCTCTTGGCACCTGGTCACACGTGTTTTCTAGATCTACAAAACTTAAGTCTGTGTTATATTCTAACGATTTCTCAACTGTGTGTCGTAAAATGAAAATATGATTTGACAGTTCTATTTGACTTGAACCCAGTTTATTCTTCTGCAAGCTTGCGTTCCACAGCTTTTCTTAACGTTTTCTCAAGTATGTTTGCATAAATCTTACCGAAAGCACTCAATAGGAAAGTTCTTCTGTAATTCTCATAATCAGTCTTATTTCGCTATTTATAGATGTACACGAGGGAGAACCTCCGTAGCTTAGTTGGTATAAACGAGTTCTTTGGTTGGAAGGGGTTGAAATTCCGTCTGTGACGAGAGGAACCTTTATCAGGTGTTTTCGATTAAATGGTGAGTTTTCCGGTCTCATACGGGGGGGGGGGGTTTCTCCAGAACTCGGTCAAAATTCCTCCATGCCACAACTTCTAGGTAGGAGAGTGAGTGAGATAAATAAAAGCACCTAAAAACACCTTATATAACATCTGTTTAGGTGTTTATACAGTATAGCAGACAATGCATGAGTGTATTTACTTTGTGGTAAACACAAAGTAAAACGAAAGTTTTCTGAAAACTGTGTTTTCAGAAACTCTCGGCACTAAATTTGCCGATTTGTATTAAGTAACTGTAATTGTCATGTTATTTACAATGCTACCAGAAATACATGTTATAAAAAATAATATGTAATGTAGAAATATTAATTTATATCAGTAGTTTATGATATTTCAAGTAGTGAAAAAAATCACGATGCTAAAGCAATATTTCGAATTTTTAGAAAAGGAATCTGAGAATGTACTTCACCGTGTAATAATAATACGATTATTGTTGTTCAGAACTTTGGAATGTGTTTTTACTTTTTGGCTATCAGATTATTTTTCTTAAAGCCAGCAAGGAGGAGAAGAACAGGTATACTGGTGTCCATAAGCTAAGGACGAACTACATTTTTACTTATATATGAAAAAAATTTCATGACTATAGCACAATGTTTATTACCAGCATACTAATAAATTATATTACACAAAAAATGTGTTATAAATTTCATACAAATTAAATTGCAATATATTGTTGGCAAAAGTTACAAATGTTCTATGGACGTGGTTAAGGAATTAACGTACAGTGCTTACAGAACACTATTTGGATAGACATTTCAGTATGGAATATGTCTACCCCCGACCTGAGATGCAGCTCTCACAACGTCGTACGATGTGATTCAAGTGATTCAGGAGTTCCTGAGGCAAACTGGCCCACTCCTCCTCCTTCAGAGCAAGGATAAGCTTTCTTTCTTTTCTGGAGAGGAATTTCGAGCAGTAATGTATCTTCTTATTGCGTCCCAAACGTGTTCTATGGGGTTGAGATCTGGAGAGCGTGCTGGCCACTCGATTCGATTAATAGCCTCGGTCTTCAGAAGTATCTCCACTGCTCGTGTACGATGTAGTGTGGCACTGTCATCCATAAAAATGAATTCTTCGCCTACAGAGCCACGGAATAATCGAACATGACGTTCAAGGACTTTATTGCAATATCGTTCACTGGTCATATTTCCTTTTTCTAGCACTTGTAGCTCAGTGCGTCTATTAAGCATAATGCCTCTCCACTCCATGACACCGCTGTATCTATTCCTTTCAAGAACATTCTCGCGATGGTAAGCAGTATCATTTTCACGCCAGATCAAGTGTCGTCTAGAATCGGAGGAAAGACTAAAATGACTCTCATCTGTAAAGAGTAAATTAGCCCATTGGTGTCTTGTCCAACTTTTATGGATACAACATCACTGAAAACGTGCTTTACATTGAACTGTGGATAAAGGGACTCAGACTATCGGCCTTCGGGCATATAGGCCTAATTGTCGCAGACGTCTTGCCACAGTTTGTCGAGATATCCGCGTACCCATGCTTGAATAGAGCCGACTTGCAAGCTGACCTGCCGTGGTGCGTCGATTACGTTTTGCTGCTATTACCAAAAATCTGTTTTCATGCTCCGTGGTAGAGCGAGGGCGACCTCTTAGCAAACGTCTATAACACATTCCATTCATTTGAATCGATGCCCAGAGCCTGGATACAACGCTATGTGAGATTCCAAATTCTCTGGCAATATCAGTAATTCTGTGGTCTTCAAACTTTACAATAATTCTTCCAGGCGTGAAATTATCTAGATCAGCGTTTTCTCAACTTTCTAAGCCCAACGACCAGTAAAATGCCTAAAACAATTCTGCGGACCACTAAGTTACAGAGGCGTAGCTGGGGGAGAGGGGGGGGGGACAGATCCGCCCCTGGCAGCACCTTTTTTAATGTTTATGAAATCTTGCTTTACTGTCTATAAAACAGCAACTGAGTGAAATAAACTTCCACAATGTGATCGACGATTTTGCGAACAGAAAAGCAAGAAAAATAACATTTTAGAATGTTGGAATTAAAGTTTTACTTAAAAAATAAACATAGTGTTTTTAATTTATTTCCCTATACGTCGTTTTGACTTTTTGTATTTTTTTTTTTTAAAAACCTATGTAGGAATTACCAACATTTCGGAAAAACTGTGCCATTTATAACATAATAAATCTAAAAGCATTGCACCCAATTCATATCCGGAGCTACTTCTTTGACCTTAGAAACAACCCCAACTATGTCTGCCTGTAAGAGCGCGAGCTCCACCCAAACAGAAGCCTATACATTTTTCCCACTGGATCCCTTTGTGTATTATGTAATTATTGAGAGTGTGAAATATTTCTTCTCCAGTTGTTTGGGATGGCAAAGTTCTACAAAACAGAATATCATCATGAATGTTGTTATCATGCGCATATCTTACGTAGCATATTAACTGCGCATCATTTGTAACATCGGTAGTCTCGTCTATTTGTAACGAATAATAAGGGCTCTTCTTAACTCTTTCGATTAACTGAGATTCTATGTCATCTGCCATATCATTAATTCTGCGACCGATAGTGTCATTTGAAAGAAGAATCAAATCAACATATTTTAGTAACTTGTTGCCAAACATAGTTCTTACCACATCTTTTATAGCTGGAAGCAGCAAATTTTCCCTGATAGAATGAGGTTTCCCTGTTTTTACTATGCGCAAACTTAACCAGTGCTTTGCTATTAATGGAACCCAAGGCTGAATTTATATCTTTCCCATGATTTAATGCTCCTAGCGTCACTGAAAAAATTCAATTGGCTTATTTTTCACATCACAATATTGAGTTTCTAAATGTCGTCGGAGTTTCGCAGGTTTCATGCACTCGTTCGACAACACTTCATAACACAAAACACATTGAGGTTTCTGTTCACTTTCATCTCCACACCAAGTAAACCCGAATTCCAAATATGAACTGTTATATTTCCTACTGTATTTCTTCTTTGAACTGCTTGTTTCTTCTACTTTAATAGTATCAGATTTACTGGCCGTTACAACACGTGTATTACAATTAGAGTTGGCATTACCTGTTTCATTTGCTCTTCTTTTCAAAGTCCTAGTTCTTAAGCCACTTTTCCATTATTAAAAAAACGTTTCCGAAAAATATATAAATACCGGGGTTAACTCATGACACACTTTGTTCAAGTATCACTTAGCACTTCTGAAGATATACTGAGCCTTGTTTGAAGGAAACCTTCAATAATAAAAATCAATACACAACAAGCAATTGGTTGAAATGTGGATAACATTTTCGCTTCAAATCTGACAAAACAGCAAGAAGGCGGAAGCAATAAAACTATATTGTTTTTCACTTTACCCCTCTTTAATTATTCGTCATTCTGCAGCTACAAATTTAGCTGCAGAATGACAATAGTTTTATTGCTTCCGTCTTTGAACATTCTGACGCTATTTGTTGTTTTTTTTAATAATTTCAATAATTTTTACTTACTTATTCAATTTTAATTTGTTTTGTTTGGATAATTTAAAAAATATTTAATTAATTTAATTTAATTTAATTAAGTCTGCCTACGGACCACAGGTTGAGAAACACTGATCTAGATGATGTTTTCGGGACATTACAAGATATCCAAGTTTGCAACCTTATTCATTCACGAAAGGAGCTTCCTCAAATACAGTTTGCTTACATTTAACATTAACATTTCTGGCTAGATGGGTGAAGCAAAATTGCTTTTCATATTCCCCTTTGCCTTGTAATGAAAGAACTTTGAATGGAGTGTTTGTGAGCTATATGCTCGCCCATTGAGGGCAGTGAAGTTAGTTGTGTTCAGCTGAACTTAAGATAGACTTTGGTCTTTTATATTTGTTGATTTATGCTTCATTATATTCCGAGGCTTCCTTGATTAACGGGTTTGATGGTTACTTGTGTAGCTCAGTGGATGTGGCGTTTGCCAACCACGGCGCTTGGCCGCACGAAGGAAGACTTGGTTTCGAGTCTAGTCGGCGACTAGAGGAAATTTTTCTAAGCCTTTTTTGACCGGTTCCCGAGTTAGTCGATCTCTGGCACGGGCAAGCAGGTTTTTCCTCCCGGAAACTCGGGTTTTTCGTCCTGTAAACTCAAGAAAATCGACCGTAGAACCCACATTATTTCAGACATTAAATATATTGTGTTAGGGTTAGGGACAGCGAGATGGCGGCACATTTGAGCCGTCTCCCTTCACTGAGTACCGCTTAATTAGTGATAGCCTTGGGCCATCTATCTCTGATTGGTACCAGTGGAGATTGAACTGCCCGCTCAGTCTCCAAAAGTTAGATAGGGCTAAATGGCCTCGCCTACTCCCCGTATACGGGAAATAAAAAGGCGTTAGCTGATTTTTTTTTTTTTTTTTTTTTTTTTTTTTTTTTGTCTTGATAAAGAACTTCTCAGCTAGATTTATGAGAAAGGAAGAGATATAAGGGATATTCACTTCTCTATGGATTTGGGTGTTTCTTATAAACCAAGGGGCATCCAGAATCATCCTCATGCACTTATTCTGTAATCTCTGAAGTTTTAGAATGTTTGAATTTGCGGTGTGGCTCCATGCTGGGGATGCGTAAGCGATAACCGGTCGAATTACCATCTTGTAAATTGTTAATTTTGTTTGCGTGTCCAGTTTACTTTGTTGATCATAGGGTAGAGCTGTGCTAAGACGTTGGATGTCTTTGAGATAATGTAACTAATATGTTTGCTGAATAGGAGTTTACTATCAAGAATCACTCCAAGATATTTAACTTCAGTCTGCCATGGAATCTTTACTCCCAATAAATAAATATCCTCCATGGTATGGATTTTCTTTCTAGTAAACAATATAGCTGAGCTTTTCTGGGGGTTAACTTGGATCCTCCAGTCTGCCATCTACTTTTCTAAAGTGTATATGCTAGTCTGTAGTCTTTTAGTTGCCAGTTTTGGGCTCAGTGATCTTGCCATCAGTGCAGTATCATCTGCATATAATGCAGTGAATGTTTTTCTTGAGTTCAGAGGGTTGCTTAGAGGTCCTTTTTGCCTTTTATACTGTTCAGTGCTACCACGTGACCTCTGTGCGCGATTCGAAAATTGAATGTGTTCTCGCTTTCTACCCGAAATCATCAGTTATACAAATTGCCACAATGTGTTCGTCTTTAGGTTTTGGACACCAGTGTAATTTAAAATTTCGATTAACGATCAAGAAGACGAGACCTACGTAATATCAAAGCCTACTTCTTCATTTCATGAATTAATATCATGTTCTAATATTAACACTTTGATTGCGAAGCTGAAAATTGGAATTTCGTGTGGTGGCCAAATTTTTTTAATTTTTTTATTTAGTTAGCGACGTCCACGCAATAACGGGTGATCGGCCGTTTGGTGAGAACTCGCATCGGGTGATCGCGCGATATCGTTCATTGCCAAGCTGAAAATTGGAATTTCGCGTGGTGGCCAAAATTTTTTTTTTTATTTAGTTAACGACGTCCACGCGATAACGCGTGATCGGCCGTTTGGTGAGAACTCGCATCGCGTGTTTGGCAATGAACATGTTAAAGGCGACTTTGAGTTCTGAAATATACGATATAATGTGTGCAATTAAAGGCCACTCTTGAATTCAGACTCAATTTATTTAGAATAGAGTAAATCAAATTTAAAATATCTTCATTTGGGAAATAAATTAAACAAAAACCAAGACATGAAGTTCAGATATCTTATTGCAAACAGCCGCTACCTTAAAGACATGGTACGAACCTTGAAGCTGGCTATTTAAATATTTTTCTCTTATCCTTTAAAGATCCCGCGCGGTTAGCCTAGTGGCTTTGCGCTTCGCAACCATATTCTTGGGGAAGGAGTGTCCTAGGTTCGATTCCCGTCGACGACGTGAGGAGCTTAAGGATCTTCCTCAGCCATAGCCAAGTTAGCCGGTCTTGGGCGTGGGCAGCAGGGTTTTTTCCGCCAGTTTATCTGGGGTTTTTCATCCCGCAAGCAGGCAAACCGGCCCCGTGAACACACAGGTTACAGTCATAAATACTTACGGCAAGGAAGGCAACGGGAAACCACCTTGCTCATAATCATCTCTCCCTAGAATGGTAGCATTTAGCTACCCTCCCGCGGCCGTATGGCAGATGGGAAGAACCAGAAGATCCTTTAAAGAGTGAACATCCCGTTCATCAGAAATTCATACGACTTATTGCAGCAATATTTGCCCAATTTAACTACAGTGCTACATATCCTGCATTGTCCAAGTTATTTTTATTTATCTATTTATGTTTTTAATGTGTATTATGCCCACACAAGATCCGCGTAGCCCTGATGAAATGGCATTTCCATGGCTTCATAGGTTCTTCTAATCACCGACTAGAGGACCTTTTTTTCTAAATCTTTCTTCGATCATTTCACGAGTTAGTCGATCTCTAGCACGGACAATTAGGCTTTTTCTCTCAGAATTTCGGATTTTTAAAGATATTTAGAAAATCTGTCATAGAGCTCACACTATTTTAGACCGTAGAAGATGAAGTCTTGGTCGCATGGTAGCTGAGAGTGTGATAATCCGATCCCCTCCCCTGCTCTAGAGACCAAACAGGGTAATTTTGCAAGCTGCTCTAACAAACGTTAGAGAACTTCTGTTTGAATTGCCATTTCGAAACATTGTATGTAAACAATTCTGCTTAATCATCATATATATATATATATATATATATAAAATAACATTTAGTATGCGTATTGATAAAAGGCAGATGTAAAAATCTTTCCCCAAGTTGCGGTGATTTTATAGAGCTGTCGAAAGACACAAAAATCCTCTTAATCTGTATCATTGTTTGTACAGAGAGATGAGATTGAGGGGATCTTATCTGTTTCAGATAAGATCCCCTCATTATATCATGGCATCAGTATTTGATGTTATGATATAATCTCATGTGCTATATATAATAACATTTAATGTGCTTATTGATAAAAGGCGAATATAAAATCTTTGTAATTTGCAGTAACTTTATAGAGCTGTCGAAACTTGAGACTTAAATCCTCGTAATTTTTATCAGCAACCCACATGTTGAGAGGATTTTTTTCAATGCTTAGTAATACCTGGAATTACAGGAAAACTCACTTGATGGCGGAAGAAAAAAAAATTAAACTGTGCACTGAGTTAAATTTTGATGAAACTTGAGCGAGATTTCTCGATTTTATGAATAATTTGAGGTTGAATAATTGCAAAGTATATCATACACGCACACAAAGTATAACTGTTATCTAATAAATGCAAATTATATTTTATTTTAAATTAAACGTGCAGTTTTTCAGTACGTAACGTTTCTATAAAAAAAATATGTAAAAAATGATAACACCTCCCATAATAACACCATTATCTCGTGATGCAATGAAAAAATATCTCTACTCCTTTATTATACGTTAGAGAACCTCTGTTTGAATTGCCATTTCGAAACATTGTGAATGTAAACAATTCTGCTTAATCATCATATAGAAGGAGCGAGTACATATTAAATACAAATGCGCTGTCAAGTTTTTCATTCATGGTTGAATTAGTTACTGCATTGATAATAACATTAAATCAGACGCTTTTATGCACCACGTAAAAGTTTCCTTTTATGTGGTGCATAATAAAATTGATGAATATATCGATAAATGCAAACTGATTAAATAGACAATTTATGCTCCATTATTTAGAGTATAAACGCGCTTGAGCGACAACTTGCTACGTTTGTCCAGCTTCTAATCGACCAGTGGCTCTCCAAGCTATGGCTTCCAGGATATCATGTTGCTCTGCCATTTTTAACAAAATAATGGTAGAGCCGCTGCTACTAATGGCTCACGCAAAAAAAGTTAAGCAAGTTTGAGCGCAGTTAGTAGTTGGCAGGCGGTCACTCGTTAGATGCTGTCGGCACACTCTCCCTTGATCAGTCTTTGGACTCTCTGGAGGTGTCACATAATAATTATATATATGGAGGTGTCATATAATAATCATCATCTTAATAATAATGGGTGGTCGGTGACACAAGTTTACAATTGAAGTGATAATTATGCACTGTGGAAATGAGCGCAACAAGCCACGCTTTTATACCCCCCCCCACATGCTAATACGGCTAAGACACGTTTCGAAAAGTCTTAACATGATTTTGTACGCAGTTGCGTGTTCTACACTGTTGTATATTAAGAATATTTTAAAATAAATATGTTACATTTGTAAATTATTTTTATAACTTTATAATTTACAAGACAACCAAAATATCTCCTAATTGTTTTTGAGCAGTATAGATCAGTTCTGAACTATTGCATTATTGTTAGTTCTCAGTAGCACCAATTTTGTCAACATGATACTTCTCAAATCCTTCTGCTAGTTCCACTTCTTTTCCGTTTGATGCGTTTTAAATTGGTAGTATCATATCTTTGATCCTGCCAAAATTGAGGTTTCGTGACTTTTTATTGTTCATCCTCGAGCAGTTTCCACGCCTGTGTGATATCTGCTTATATTTTTTCAATATAATGTATCTTATTGAATTTGAAGTCGGTTATAAACTTATTAAAGTCAGTTATAGAATAGAAGTTGATCAGCTAAGTCTCAGATTTGACTTAAGTTCAGTATCCTTGAGCTCTAATGAAAAGTAAAGATTGGACAGTGAGTAAATCTCCCGTTGGTCCCTAAATTCTTTGTACACTGCAGAGATAATTTCGACCCTTTAAGCGACTTTACCTTATTATTATTATTATTATTATTATTATTTTGCTGTGTTCTTGCCGTGCCAGGAAAGGCTGGAGGTGAAGGTCAGATATCTTTAAATATTTGAATGCTATCGAAAGTAAAGGGAAGCGACATCAGATTTTTTTGCGCGAAATTTTTGTTTTGGTTAGCGTTGAAGATCACAAAGTCATCCTAACTGCATTGAAGAATAGTGAGACGATGGCCTTGACTACAGACCAGAAGGCTCGACTACAACTGCCATTAGAACATGAGGCAAGTTTACGGCATTTGCACTTTCAAAATTGAATTGTCCTTTTTTTCTTCTTTTTTTTTTTCTTCTTTCGATTGTTATGAGCTGTGATGGAGACCTTCATTTTAATTATAATCAATTTTATTAATTCGGTCTGAGCAGATGTCTAGATCAGCAGAACTGAAGTACTAATCAGACCATGGAAAGGAGGAAGAGTAGAAGCGTCCCATTTAGCACTCTTGAAATGCGAGAGGACACGAGACTGAGAATGGCTGGGTGTAAGTTGTTCTAAAGTAAAGAAACTTAGATCAGGTTGTCAGCTCTCCTCTTAGTTACCAAGAGGAGAGCTGACATCCACGGTGTATTTGGAAAGGGAACTTGTTATTAATGTTATGCTCGATTTTGGCAAGATGATAAGGGCTGTCTGGTATTTCTCTTAGGAAAATGGACTATCTTTGCTAATGGCGAATAATCCGACATCCCTCCCTGCTTGATCAATGGGGATGAAGAGCAACCGGTTGTAGTTATGGACCTTGAAAACCTCAGGGAAGATGATCTCACTGTTTGGGTATATTGACTGCAGAAAGTCAAGCTGGCATGTGAAGAGACAGCAGAGCGGTTATCAGAATTTAGGAACAAGAGACAGCAAATGAATGCAACATGGAGTGGTAGGGAAGTTTCATTCATCATTTCTGATGAATGTAACAATTCCTTAATTGAATCAGTTGAGGTTCAGCTAGGAATAATATGTCTGGTTTGATTATTGTATGTGGTATTGCACAGCGTTTGTATTGTTGTAAAGGCAGTATAATAAATGATATGCATCACAGTTTATTAGAATTACCATTATTATTTTTTTAATTTTGTGGTTGAATTTTGATTGTATTTTTTTTGCAGGGGGGGGGAGATTTTTGCGATCTACAGTTAAACCTTATTTCAGTAAGTTGTCCTTCGTATGAAGAGAAAAACGTTAAGAGTATGGGACCAAGTTTCCTGCCCATGTGTGGCCTCGACAGCCCCCCCTCCCCATTTAACCTTCTTGCAGGCACAGAAATTGGCAAAATGCTAGCATGTAGTATCTGATGATAATGAAGCCTTTAGATTCGTTACTATCGGTTTCGATCTTGTGTCTTAGCTGATTTTCTAATATTCTTGTAACAACTGAAATTTATGTTGCCCAGATTTTAATATATTAACAGTTTGGGGGAAAAAAAAAAGACATTATAAAGTATAATGTGAATTATCAAATAAAATTAGCTTGGAAGTTGTGCAAGGGTGTGGTTAATAAGAAAGTGAGTAGTTGTCTTTACATGGAGAGTGGTGTGAGCGGAATTCATTGCCTGTATGTAGTGTGATTACTAAAGGCGTGAATGAATTTACAAATCATCTTCTTCCTTTCACGGTATCAGTCCTTCCGGCCTCACTTCATCTTTTTAAATCTACCTCTGTTTCTGTTTTCTTTTGGTTCATATTTTAGTATTCTATAGAATACTAAAGACATACTAATGTTACAGACACTGAAGATGTACTATTATTTTTAGTACGAAATATCTGTCTTTTTACTAATTAAAGATTTCACTGTGGTTTTTACGTGTTACTTTATTATTTTAGTATTCTTTTTTGTTATTCAGTTCGGTGATATATAAATTTAAGAATTATTATCAAAAATATGTTGCAAGCAGAGTAACCTGTCATATCAAGACACTTCTGTTGTAATTGATATAGCAATATTATATTTGATTTGAAAACGTCTCCTTCGATGAGTCTTTGACTACTGTAGAATTGTAACAACAATAATAATAATAACTACCATATGATAATTTTCTTCTTTTTTTTTTCCCCTTTCTAAAATTGTGGTTCATAAGTAGGTTAAGGTTTCCACCATGTTACCTGATAGGATTTCTGCTCTGAATGTTTGTAGTTCGTGACAAAACGAAGAGGGGAGAAGATCTAAAAATAATCTTGCATATGAATTAGTACCGACGTTTGTTCTGCAGATTTATTTAAATATGTAACATTTGTCTGTGGGTGTCAGGTATTTTTATAATACTGTAGTTATCTTCTGGTAATATTATGTAAGTTATCATGGGAAAAAAAAGCTGTGTTGTATATTTGAAAAAAAAACAAAAAAACATCGGATGTGCTTTGAGTAAATCACTATTCGAAAGGGAGGAATTGCGTGAAAGAGTGCAAAATTTAAATGATATGTTTCAGGGAGATATGTTATACCATTACCACATGGCTGCAAATGTGTGGTGATGAATTTAAAATGCCACTTAAAGTCACTTTAAAGTAATCCTATGGTAACCACCTTGATAACTCCTTATCAGGAAGTGATCCGAGACAGCGACGTTGAAGAGTTAAAAGACATAAGTTTTTGAAATGTTTCTGAACTAGACTAGACGGCTTCAAAACGTTTATCATCTATTCTGAATAATTAGTAGGATGTTTCAGTAGCCAGTCATTTAAAGGCAGTTCTAGTTTAAAACGTTGGTTTATTAGCATTATTCTCAATATCCGTCTCTGATTGATAGGGTTTGTTTTAATAAATTCTTTGAGACTTTAAAAAATATATATATTCAGTACTAAAATTTCGTTTTGGGCATTGCCTACCAGAAAGACAAGGGATCAGCCAGCCATCTATATCCTAAATTCAGTCGTAGTAGAACCTAAAATGGCTCAATTAAACGAAAACAATAACTATAACAAAATTAGAAATGTATTTGTAAAATTGAAATTCACTAATGGTTTACAAAGTCAGTGAACTACATCTTCATATAGTATTATACACTCTTTATGGAAGGGTGTAACCACACATTCTACATTATCATCCCTTATAGTTCCACAATCAAGCTATCTAAGAAGCCCATTATTCCTATACCAGGTTATAAAACACGAGTGTAGTTGAAAAATAACAAAATTGAGGTTAAAACTCTTTTTTTTTATGATTGTTTTTAATTACCGAAGATTCAATTTTTAATAACTGATTGAATCATTAGAGAAACGTTTGTGCGAAGCTATGAAAAGCATGCGCTTTTCAGATTAATATTATAACTTCTGTAAAATCGACTGTAACACAATTTACACCACCGTTTTCAAACAAAACCAACTTTCCTTGGGATCATGATTCTGAATAATGGTTATCATTACAGAAATATCACCTGTTGTTGATAACAAAGTATTCTTGAAATATTGATTGTTTTGGTCTATCATGATATCTGGTGCACACCAGCAAATGATAGTAACATGGAAACTGTGCCTTTATGCGTGTAGGAAAATTAATTTGCTTACGCCATGTTGCACAGGACATTGGGTGAATTTCAAAAATAACAAACACATTAAAACTTTTAATTTAATGGTTGTTTTTGATTGTTGACAGTTTTATTCGTACAATTTTTATTGAAAAATAATAAGTTTAAACCTTTTTTTTTTTTTTTTTTTTGTTGTTGTCTTGAAGCAAATTAGACGAGGCTTATTAATTTCCGGTACATACAAGTTTCCCTCCTGTTCGCACTGGAGAGAAACCTACTACTTATGGTGCTGGTCCCTTCGTTCTTTCTCTCTACTTTTTTGCATTCTCGATCAGTTTCTTCCGAGTTTATTTTCCTTTTTTCCCAAACCACCATCGCTGGGTGCTAATCACTTGTCTTGTCACCATGGTTGCCGTAAGACGGGACCCTGTGACATCCATAAAAAGGGGGAATCTTGGTGATAATACATCACTGTTTGACCCCAGTTCCAGCAAGAGACGGATGGTCGATAGCCACTCCAGTATCAGTCAACTAGTGAGCTTGCCTGCAAGAGTTAAGGGGTGTCGTAAATCGCCTTCTCCACGGTTCGGGGCCAGAGTACAAGGCTTGCGGTGATGCTGATACGTCATCCAGAATAGCCATGGCTTCCGCTTCTAAGTGCAGCCATTCCTTTCCTAGCTACAGTGCATCCATGTTTGCCTCCGTGATGGATAGGGATCACAGGTGCTGAATATTCCACCCTGAGCATGGATTATTATTCTATATGTTAGTGTCCCAGGTAAATCAGGGACCTTAACAAAGCCTGAACCATGTCCATAATAATAAGAAGAAAGCAAATATCTCTATCAATGTATCACGTTTTCCATACTTATTCAATAATTGTAGTTGTTGATGTCGCCCTTCCTTATCCAGAAAGGTTTGTAAAGGTTGGCAGGATCCCCAAAATCAGTAAAAAAAAATGTTCAGGAAATGATGTAAGAAATATTCAGAGCAACTCCTTTGCAACATTATTCGGAAATGCTAATTATTCTAATCCCCTCCCCCAGGTAAAACTGTAACTTTTTAAAAGGAATGATAAGAGAGTATTATCAGATCAAAGCGTGAAAGTCACAAGACGAACCCTGATAACTAGGATAATATTTAATACCCTTACATTGACTGTCCCCGAACCTCCAACATCATTGAAAGCAGATTATCTCATGCTCTATCGGTCTCTCCGAATCCTTTTGAGAAGCTTCACGTGTAAGAAATATGATCATACTTAAACTGCCTGTCTTGGTTCTGCCATCTGTATCTGACGGCGCAGTTAGGAGATTGAAACCGAAGACTGCACGTACTCAAGCGCCAATTTGTTTGTGTGTGTGTGTGTGTGTGTGTGTGTGTGTGCGTGTGTGTGTGTGTGTGTGTGTGTGTATCCAGCTTAATCTTAATCTAAGGCGGAAGGATGAGAAAGCGATTCAGATCAGGACAAAGTAAAACATACCGTATATCAGAAGGTAAAGAGTAAGTTTACACAAAATCTAATGGAAAGCCCTCTTACATTGAAAAGATAACAGCAAAAATGTATCTATGGAGACATTAACCCACGTTTCTACCCCATCTTTTCACAACTGCTTTATCCCAGAACTTATGGCCTAATTTTGCTTTTCATTGGAATTTCAAAATCTCATGAATTATGACCATAAACGCACACCAAAAATAATGTCATTACACGAAAATCCTTTAATAACAGAATAATTGCACATGCACACACAAATTTGAATGTATCATTCAAATTCCATGCGTACTGAATAGAGTTCAATTTTATAATACATTGGATATATTTCCTTAGGAGGAAGACATGGTCATTGGCCATCTACAGTACCCCAGAAAGGCAAAAAAATCTAAGACTGAATGAAAAAAAAAAAAAAAAAGAAGCAAAACCTTCCCGAAGATTATCGGGAAGGTTTTGCTTTTTAATAAATTGTTATTCGGCAACATTCGATTATAGCCATCCGCTCTTTCTGGAATGAAAGATGTCAGTGGATTTAAAAAAAAACTTTTTATCGGATTGAATTGTTTGATAAGTTGTTTAGTCCGATGGATTGCTTTTTTTTCCCTGATGAACTGTCTTTCATAGAGTGGCACTTTCCAATGAACGGTAATTTTTTAAGTGTCATTAATTGGAATAAACAACTTAGCAAACAGTTCAATCCTATAAAAAAAAATCCACTGACATCTTTGACAAAGCTAGGAATTCTAATATATATATATATAACTTAATCCATCTTTACCACGAGTTGCCTTGATGTTGTACCACCACCATAAGTCTTGAACCACGTTCAGGAGCAAACTTGACTTGCTTGTCTGTTTGCTTACTTGGGAAAAAAAGGATTAAAACCAAAGTTATAAAATTACTTGGTATCTTTAACATATATACACACACAAATATATATATATATTTGTGTGTGTGTGTATATATATATATATATATATATAAATATATATATATATATATATATATATATATATATATATATATATATATATATATATATATATATATATATATTTGTGTGTGTATATATGTTAAAGATACCAAGTAATTTTATAACTTTGGTTTTAATCCTTTTTTTCCCAAGTAAGCAAACAGACAAGTAAGTCAAGTTTGCTCCTGAACGTGGTTCAAGACTTATGGTGGTAGTACAACATCAAGGCAACTCATGGTAAAGATGGATTAAGTTCTGATCACTCTCCTTAGTATTTCCCATAAATGTAAAACACATATCCCTAGGAGATGTATGATGTTATACATTATGGGTGGGGTCACTACCCAGACCGATTTCAACCTTTATCGAGGTCTCATCAGGGAGTAGGTAGACCCTGAAATGCCAAGGTTTAAGTAATACAGAACTTATCAATTTTACCTATGCAAGTTGCCACAAGGTGCTTTGCCCTTTATTAATTAAGAATCTCCGGATGAGAGAAAGATGTGAAAAGTTTTTTACCTTGGGTATTATATGTTTGGAAGGGAGGAATCCAAATTTTCATATTGTGAAAAGTAATCGAGAAATGAAAGATATAACAAGATCCGTAATTCTTGGAATAGTAAGAAGTTTTAATCTCATAACCTTTTCACTAATAACTTACATGGAGGTTACAAAAAGCTATTTTGAAACCATTATTCTATTTCTTTATATATATGTGTGTGTGTGTTTATATGTAAAGAAATAGAATAATTTTAGAAGTAAAACGCTTGACCAAAGAATAGAGACCGCAGATATGAGAGTCCTGAGAAAGATTAGGAACGTGAACAGATGGCATCAATGGCAATATCATATTAAAAACGAGGATATTAGAAAAGAACTTAACATTGTTAGTATCCAGGAATGTGTTAACAGAGCTAATCTCAGGTGGTATACTTAAACAGAATGGGCGAGGAAAGATTAGCAAAACAAGTGTTCTCTGCCAGGTTGACAGGGAAAAGATCCAGAGGAGCACCAAAATATAGGTGGATTGATGCAGTCAAAAGTGCCTTAGAATATAGAAATATAAGATCTGATAATGTTGGAGTCTTGACAGGTAACAGATTGATTTGGAGGAAAATTGTAGACAGGAAGTTAGTAATGATGTAAATTTTTCATGTAGTACTATTATATCCTGTACATGTACCTTGAGAGTACATGTCAGGAATAAGAATAATCTTTATCTGGTCTCTTTCGACTAAAGGTGAGTTAGCTGGTCTCATACGGAGGTGGAGGGTTTTTTCACCCGGAAACTCGGGTTTTTCGTCCCTCAGAACAGGAAAACCTTCCCCGTGAACACACACACACACACACATACACGGATCTACAGTCATAAAATACATGCTTAATCCCTCATTAGGAGGGCTCAACTCATCCTAAAGGACGGGGAAGGAAAGGGGGAAAACTCCATAAAATAAATAAGTTCCAGTTGATTATTTTTATATTTTTTCTGAACATGAAAAGATCGTTAGCGGCAGACTTTAATTGTTTTCGAATTATTATTATTGTTATTTTGATAGGAAATCTTTGTGTCCGTGATCAACCGAGAGAAAAATATAAGAATGAGAATCGATCTATTCGATATGACGAGACAGGGTTAGCTTTTTTTGTTTTATTTTATTTTATGTTAGTCTCGTCCATAGAAGGTTGGAAATTTTTTAGCTCTGTTGATTGTTTAACTTTCATAAACGTCATATCACAGTAGAATCCAAATTCACAACTATTTTGGGTCATTTTGAGAGGAGGGAAAAAAAAAAAAAAAAAGAACGGAGACGTTGTCTGCTCAGCCACTGATATATATTATTTCTTATACAAGGAATATAATGTTTGCAGTGGAGTAATGCGTGTTTCTGTGATGCATGTTTTTAAAATTCGCCTCCTGCACAACCAAATGACTAGATTATACAAGCAGTAAACTATGGGGGTTCAAACCTTTAGCCTGCAAATGACAAAATTTTACCCGCCTGTCTGTTTGCATTTCTAAATCGTTATTGCAAAGTTATTCAGTTATTTACTTTGTCTTGCAGTTGGTACATCACAGAAGCATATGTTTTAGGAACAAGATAGAATGAAAGTCGATCCGCCATGTTTTGTTGAGCTGATTAGTTCCTGTATGTAAAAGTAATCAGTGCTGATCCAACGATTAGTTGAATCTCTCATTATTTGAAGTCATCTCTCTCTCTCTCTCTCTCTCTCTCTCTCTCTTCTGGCTCGATTAACACGTTTCGTTTTTAAATTAAATCTTCGTGATTTAGGTGCGAGGAAATCACTCATCCTCTCTCTCTCTCTCTCTCTCTCTCTCTCTCTCTCTCTGGCGGTTATTAAAAAAAGAAAAACATCTCTTTTCTTAAATGTTTTAAATAATATTAATAATAGGTTTACCATAATCGCATACATGCAAGAATCCTTATTTTGCTCACGATTGTAATGGATTTTTTTTCTTCTCAAAACTAGATATCAATGGTGTGACTATGCTTGTAAACAAATAAAATACTTATGAATTAGGTTAAGCTTTAGCAACTTATTACAGCTAATTAATTACAAACGCTTCAATAAACTACTAGTTATAAAGAAAATCATTATGCAGGAATTCTACTATATATTTTCAGTTTTTGCACGTTACACGATTTTGACCTCTGTTGGGATCTTTACAACAGATATTACAGCACCAGCTGCAGTTTCACCTTCTATAACCTCGTAACGAATTTCTTAATACTCGTTTTTGTCATGTGTGCTTTAGCTGCACGTGTATCGCGTTTAAAATGGCAATGAAACGGTGTTCAAAATGGTTCGTGAATAATTAACAGGAAACGAAATCTCGAATGAGATGCATGTAGAGTAAGAATATGTTATCATGAATATTTGATATTATCTTTATATATCTTTTTTTTTTAGTTAAAGCATATTGGAAATTATTACCCGAATACCTAAGCATAACTATATTTGAAGTAATGATTTTAATTTGATCGTCCAATGCGTTTAATCAGTGTAAATATATTAATCTGTTCAGTTTGGCACATTTTACAAGGTTATATAAGGAAATGCTAAGTGGCTGACCTACGTGGGCGGTGCACGATTTTAATTTAATATTATTATATAATAATTCTCTTCCCCCATCACTTAATAGGGAAGATGTCGGAGGAAAGGCAGGAGAATTATTTTGCACACCACTCTTGAATTATCTTATATATGCGAGGGTCATTTTTGAATAACCGGCGTGAGTATGAAACTTCTGGCTTCACATCATTCCGGAAAGTCTGATTTTTAACCCATTAAATCAGGCAAACTGACCAGAACATATGCAATTAGCAGCCATAATGCATATGGCCTCATAGCTTTAGTTGTTTCTATCGTAATTCTAGAATAATAACAACAACAGATGGCTTTGCAGTCAAATGTTGGTAATTGTGCACATGTATTTTTATTATTTTTTTTTTCTCTCTCAAGATTTACATCTTGAGAGAGAAAAAAAAAAGAAAACAAAGATTGTAATACCATCGCAGTCTTCTCATCAATCTCAACGCAGATATTTTATGCATTTAATAAGAAGAATCACAGTCTCTTACATAAACTTTCATTGTACAAGTATAAATTACTAACACAACACTAGAAAAAGGAAGAATGAATGCTTGCTGCTGCAGAAAAAGTTGCTCTTTCATTTTGGAATTCCCATTTCCTCTAACATTAGCGTTCTAGGAAATTTAGTTTTAATTCAATGGCCATTGTTCAAAATCTGAAATTAGTGCAGGTTTGTTTTTTGATTTGTTATTTTGTTTGATATCCCCTTTGTGTAGGCATCAAAAATTCTTCACGAAATTAAGTAGGATATTCATTATTTATAACAAGCAGACAGGTTTATGATCTTGACACAGTTAAACAAGCCCACTGTTTCGAATTCCATTGGTTATTATGTAATTTTTTTTTTTTTTTTTTACTTCTAGGACGCCTCTGTGTTTGTTATAAGTCGAAATCCGTCCTCGACCTACAAATTTTAATTTCACGGTGTTATACAAAATTAAATCGAGAACAAGCATTTTAGTGTGAGAAAAAATGTTATTAAAAGATTCCTTCAGTTTTTAACCTAATTATGCTAATCATTAGTGTTTTATTAGAGTTCATTCCTCTATAATCCTCTGCGTTGAACTTGAAGTATGCGTAAATAAAATTGTTCACAAAGTCTTATTTGCAGTTTCCGTTAAAATAACATTAAACCAAAGTTTGAGTATCAGTGAAAATCTGTAGGAAAAGTATTTCTTTAAATATTGTCCGATATGTGTGAACACTATTCCTGAAACTCAAAAATGAAATGAACCTGTAATGAACATTAAACGTTATTAAAAACAAAAACGTAGACTATTATTATAATTCTAACGTTATGGTATGAAACATTTAAAGCCACGCGCTGTAAAAATAATTTTAGAAATATATTCTGATCTATTTAAAATGCTAAATTATATGTTATATGTAAAAGTTATATTTTACTTATATAATTTTTCTTTTTTTTTAATTTTATTTGCTTTTCAAAACTAGAGTCAGGGCCGTTTCTACATTTTGCGGGGCCCTGTGCGAAATGGAAAAGCGGGGCCCCTGAAAGTTAGTAACATATATGGAAATTTTAAATGAAAGAATATCTTCTTAATTAATTAATTAAATGAAATATGAAAAATATTTATGCACATAAATAAACAAGTATGCTCTTTAGCATCAATTTAAGTAAAGGAAAAAAATTAGTTAAAAAATAAATGTGTTTGTATGTACATGATATATTATTTTATTATGTAAGTACACATTATCATATAATACGCCAGAACAATGATTTATTTAATAATATAAATAATAATATAAAAAAATGAAAAAATATCCATTTTTACTATAAAGAATGAAATATATGTATAACAACTTATAAGATTTAAAAGAAATCTTAATATATTAAATTTTATTTAACCTAATGCGCTTATCAATAAAATCATTTATAACGCTATAAAAATTCAAATTTTTTGCAATTTCATGCCCTGTAGACATCGCCAGGGACGACAAACATTCTTGAGACATAGAAGATCGCAAATAGGTTTTTATTAATTTTAATTTGGAAAATGACCTTTCTGCTGATGCGACCGTAACTGGACTAGTCAATAATATTTTAAATGTCGTAGTAATATTTGAATAAATATCTGACAAATTATTTGCAATTATGAATTTTAAAATATTAATGGGTGCATCTTCTGGAACAATATTTCTAAAAATAATTAATTCATTGTAAAATTCAGATTCATCAATATCTGTATTTAATTTTTGATACAGCTGTTTGGAGCAAAATTTTAATTCATTTTCTGTCATTTTTCGTATTAATTTCATATCATAAAGAAATCCAAATGATTTTTGGTGAATTTCATACAATTGAAATCTTTTTTGGACAGATTGTAGAGAGTATCTAAAATTACAAAAAAGAAATTTATCCTAAAATTATCTTTGTTATCACCTATGTGTGATTCATCAGGCGTTTCATAATCAAAAAATACTTTTCTTCGACGTACTCGACTTTCTTTAAATTTAATTTCTATTTCTAATAGATTTGACAGTTCTTTAGCAATCTCAAAATAGCTATCAAATCCTGATATTCTGTGCTCTTATAACACTATGTTGTACTAACTCTTTAATATGCTTAGTTGCTACGTCTATGGGAATTTTTGCATTTGGTAATACTTTACTTACTAAATTAACTTTTGACAAAAGCTCATACCAAATTACAAGGCTTAGTATAAACTCAAATGAATCTATTTGTTCATACATTGAAACCACTTCTACTTTGATAGTATTATCTGATGCAGTTTTAAATAATTCGTTTAGTGCATTTAAAAATTCTGGAATTTGAAAACGTACAACTCTAACTGATTCTATTCTACATTCCCATCTTGTATCACATAACAGTTTTGGAGTTAATTGTTTAACAAATTTCTTTAATATGTCCCGTCCCAACATGAAGTTGAGGCAAAATAAATAAATCTAATATAGATTGAAAACTGCTATTGAAGAAAAATTCTGATGTTGGATAACCTAAAACCAGTTTACAAAATATATTTTTTAAACTGGTTGCAAGTAATGTCACATAAAAAAATTGCCATGACACTACGTGTATATACTTGTTCATAAAATCGTAAACTAAAATCAAAAAACTCCTTAAAATTATTAAAAACAACTGTTTTAAAATGCACTTTTCCCTATTTAACACTATGTTGTACGATATTGATATATATCTTAGAGTAGTTTCAAATACTACCGCTCTAGCGCTACGATCTTATTTCGCTTACTATAACAACAATGGTTGGTTGTAAAATTATATACATATATTTTTATATATAATAATATTTTTATATAATAATTACAATATTAATTTATATAATAATTAAAACAAATTAATTGATTTTCTTTTTTCAAATTTTTGCGCTTTGCGGGGACCCTGTGCTACCACACAGTTCGCACACCAATGTATACGGCCTTGACTAGAGTTACGATATTATTTTGGATAGAAATAAAATACATCGCATTGGTGAAGTGTAAAAGTATGCCTGATGGCATATCTTTCTGTAGTTTCAAAATGTAAAGGGCATTTTGAAATAGAAATACATAGGAAAACTATCGAAAAGCTGGTTATTGGACAACATGCTTTCTTTTGAAAATTACTCATGCTGAAATTTGCAAAGCGCTAGTTTTCGTTGAACGGGCGTTTCTCTAATTTCTGAAGTTCTTCCCCCTCCCATTTAAACATGTATTTCTATAAACATATATCTATAAACTAAAACATATATAAAGGAATAAATAAAGAAATATAACAAGAATCACACAAGCAAATCTTCTTTAATATAAATTAATTCAAATCCTTGGATTGTTTGGATTATTTAGCATTGGGGGGGGGGAATCCTATTTTCGGAACTTTTTTTTTTTTAATCCTGTACATCTTGTTTTTCTCGAACAAGGAAAAAGTAAAAAAAAAAAGAATTTCTGGGAGTCGAAGTTATCGAACCTCTTTCTAAGATTAAATAATTCAGCTTAAATTGATAAGGCCCAATAAAACATATCTCGCATACTTAACAGGATTTGAATCACTGTCTTTCTAGCCAGAAGGAATGCACCAGTGTTGCGAGTTAATGTGAATAATTTCATGTCATTTTTTTATTTTTATCATTTTTTGGTGTTGTTTGTTACATTGCGCCTCCATATGACTCATCATAGGAGACCACTTTGCATATATCAGCTTCTTTCATTATATTAGTTAATTTCCGTATTAAATCATAATAATCATCAATTTTGAAAATAACTGAGTTATTTTATTGGTCTTAGTAGTAGTAGTAGTACAATATATAAATTAACGTACAGTAGCAAACAAATTAATCCAAACATTTACATTTTAAAGAAACATTTTAATTTCGCAAGAAAATAAGTACACAATTAAACCCCAACTTTACCTAATAATTTATATGTGCTCCTCTGTTCCTAATAAGTTCATTAATTCGCTTAGGCATGGACTCTACGTTAGTAGAGTCCATGCCTAGAACACCTTTTTTCTTATTTCCGCATCTCGAAACCATACTTTTATAATGGATTGTATTAAGTTATCCTTTGTATCACAATTTAATTTTCCATGTCTCTTTTTCACTATATCCCACAAATTTTCTTTTGGGATAACGTCAGGAGAGTTATCTGGCCACTGAAACAATTGGATGTTGTGATTTTTGAGGAACTATTTTGAAGTGTGGCATGGTGAGATGCTGTTGGAAGATGAGTTCTTTGTCTTTCTGTGGGACCACTCTTTTCTCCAATATTTTTTTGTATCGGTCACTTTTCATCATATCGTCAACAGGCACAAGTAATCCCGGACCGTCATGTGTAAAACAACACCAGAACATCTTTTTAGCTGGGTGTTTAGGAGCTTGTTGAAGGTGGGCGGAAGAAGTCTTCCCGGCTGCCGATTTGCGAACATAGGGTACTCGCTCTCCTTGGACAAAGAAAATGGCTCTCAACTGAGAACTTCTTCCAGTTCTCAACGGTCCAATTTTTGTACACTTTTTCCGACTGGAGCCTCATTTTCTGCATAGTTTTCGTCAACAGTTATTTCTTTTTTGGTCTGTGGGTAGTCCTACCTGCTTCCAACAATCTTCAACGAACTATCATGTCAGAAACATTAATCCCACTAGCCGCCAAGTCTCCATTTAAGTCTGCAACAGGCAATATCTTGGACTCATTTTGCTTCTCCTAACTAATAAGTGTATTTTCCTTTTCTGTCAGGAGAAAAGGTACTTGTCTCCCTAAACCTCTTTAAAATCGCATTAACACTACCCAAACCAACACCACACTCATTTGCAATTTGTCTTTGAGTCATGGATGTATGCTAAGAATGAGTACCGATTTTTGAACGCTTTCTTGGAGATGTATCCATTTTATAGCTACACAGAATGAATAAAACACTACAAATGTCAACTTGCTTACATTATTAAAAACGCACAACACTATTAATAAACATTGTAGGGATTATTAAAACATGCAGCACTCAACCAAAATAGTGAACTAAAACAGAAATCAGAGCAACAAAAACTAAAAACTTTACAAAAATTCGGCTTGTTCGGATTAATTTGTTCACAACTGTACTTATTAAGCTTAATTAGCCTATAATATATAAATTAAACTACTAAAAAATGTGTGGCTTTGTCAGGGTAAACACAAGATATAAATGTAAGGTTAGCAAACTAAAAAGACTAACAAGTGAAGCTTGATGAACCATTACAGTATAAATAATGGAAACACTTGGAGGAGTAGGAGCTGGCACGAATCAACCGGTATCCATGTTTGCGGGATAGCAGCCGACTCGTGCCACCGACGATAAATGAATGAAATTGTCTTCTAAGTAGGGCATCAAGCTCTTGTTCCAGTGGATGTCATGGTGTGTGTGTGTGGGTGGGTGAGAATATTTGTAAGCTAGACGAGATTTATCTTCTCTGTTGTGAGCTACATCTCCAAGATGTTTTTTCCTATCTCAAAACTTTGAACTATATAGAAGGTCACAAGAGCAGAGTTCTGTAAATCCCTGATGTTTTTTGAAGGTAAAGTATACCGATGTTAGGAATGGAAACAGAGTCTTTGTAGTGCATATCAGGATTGTGCTGCAGGGGGGGGAAGCAATTTTTGGACCAGTTTTGTTTGGATATCCGTTGAGAGTTAGTTGGTAAAGTAGAACTGTAGGTCTTCATTTATTTTCTCGCCATTTATTAAGATGGAAATGGTTTTTTAAGCGTATGAATGGTATTGGTTGGCTTGCAGTAGACATAAGTGTAGAACCAGGACCGACGGAAGTGGGCTTGCATTGCAGGCGGGCGCCACTACAAGGTGGGCGCCGTTTCGAAGTGTTAGTATGAAGTTTCATTCTTTCTTTAAATTTTTGTAAACGAATTAAGTAATAATAATTAGGTAAGTCAATATAATTGCTGCAAATTTACAAAGTTACAGTTACAAATTTACAAAAAATTCTTGTAAATTCTTTCCACATGATTATGACAAAAATAGAAATAAATACATAAATTGCCATTTGTTTGGGGGCGCCCATTTCAGGCGGGTGACGTCCAGCCTAGCGCTGGCACTGTGTAAAACCGTTATCTTATTTGCGTGTGGGTATGGGTGTGTGTGTGAGAGAGAGAGAGAGAGAGGGAGAGAGAGAGATAAAAACATCTAGAAAGGGTACAGTCTTCCCCGTATTGCTTCACTTTCCATTTCCAGGGTGAATTTTATATTTTGGCGAAATGAGTTAATTGAGGTTCGAAGTTGTTTAATTCAGCACTCACTGCGTTTCCATATGACGAAGACAGCAGCTTCCAATTAACTCATTTCACCAAAAAATAAAATTCACTTTGGTAATGGAAAGTGACAGAAGACTACCCTTGATTGATGTTTTTATCAGTTACTTTCAGTATTGAAGTTCACTTGCCGAAATTCTTCTTTTAAACAGTAATATCAGTTTATTTTATTTTATTTTATTTTTTATTTCTTAGTGCTTATCTGCTTAAAATAAAAAGTAACAACTTTCAAGGATTACCCGCTAGTTTACACAATGCTTGTCCGTACGTAACATTCTCTGCTGTTGTATTCATCACTTCCCACGACAAGATGCACCCACTCGCTATTCACCATCAGAAAAGTATGCTCCTTACCCCGTGCTAAGCGAGCTCTTACTTAATTTTCACGAGTAATCTGTAGTTATTTCCCTTTCTACCATGTACTGAAAAATCTCTGTGTCTAGCGTATAAAATCTTTTCATCAACTTATGCTCCACATTCCCTTCATCCGTCCTCATAGTCAATATTTGACAGTCCTGAAATCATGTTAATTATTCGCGTTCAAACTCTTTTAAGTATCTTTTTTTTCTCCCTTCCCCTTCAACCAAGGTACTCGTACCTATTTACACTAGTCCAAATGTGGTCGAAATGCTTGTTGTTTTGAATTTACGGCTGAAGAAACTAAGGGTATTAATCCAGTTTTTATTTGTAACGTGTGTATTCTGAACGGTTTGTCTGTTTGCTGAAATCTGATCGGATCAACACCTAATATAATAAAAACTGGCGGAAATAAAAACTTTGCATGAATTTATAACATTTTTTTTAAAAACAAAATCAAACGATTGTCATGTCTTAGCAATACCGATGATTAAAATTTAATACATTTACATTTATTATTTATATGTGCGCCCCATCCCAACAGGCTGCATGCTTTCTAATTACAGTAATCATATTTTTGAATCAGGAATTGAGACTTATGCGCGAGCTTTCATAAGACCGGAGTAGGCCCAGTGGCCTGCTCCGGTCTCATTCCACCTTTTTCTTGGTCGTCCCTGACTTCTTTGTCCTCCAACTGGGTGGAGTGAGGTAGTATCGGAGAATTTATTTATTTTTATTTTTAATAGAAAGGGGGATAGTAAATCCCTTTATGTTTTTATAGCCGGGTACGAAACTCGGATCGAAATCCATAGAGTTTCATGCCGAAAAAAACTATCGGCGAGCCCAAGTGTAAATGATCACTTGGGTAGTACAACACCAGGGCAACTCCATGCAAAGGTGGAGCAAGATCCGTCACTAACTTTAATATTCTCTCATAATGTAAAACCCAGCTCCTAAGAGATATATATATATTGTTTTACATTATGAGAAGAGGTCACTACCCAGACCGGTTTCAACCTTTTTTGAGGTCTCACCAGTGAGTAGGTAGACCTGGAATATCAAGGTTTTAAGTGAACAAAAACTTACATACCTCTGCTATCGAATTGCTGAAGTGGTGTACTCCTATATTTATTGTTAATTACTAATTTAATAAGCCGAAAGGCTATTTTACCGGCGAATTCGCCGGTAAAATAGCCTTTCGGCTTATTAAATTATTTTATTTATTTATTTTTTTTGGGGGGGGGGGTAGTCTTGAACTATCTATTCTTTCAATATGTTCAATCCACTTTTTTTCGGTATTCGTATATTTTGTCCAATACTGAGTCAATTTTTAATTCTTTACACATTTCTGTGCTTCTTATTTTGTCCCATAGCGTTATAGCCTGCTATTCTTCGTACGAATTTCATTTCTCCAGTTTCTGTTCTTTTTTTCCCTTCTTCTGCAGTTTTCATGGTCCATAATTCATTTCCATACAGTAGAGGTCTTGCCAAAAATGTATCAACTCTTATTCTTATTGGAGTGAACTTGGTTAGGTTTGAAAATATTATTGATCATTCCTGTTATCTTTAGAAAGTTTGAAATTTTGATATCAATATCAGCTTCTTTTGTATATGATACATACATCCAAAGTATTTGAAGCGATTAATTTGCTGGAAAATTTTATTTTTAATCATGATTCTACTTCTGACTGGAGATGGCCCTTTAAAAGCAATGATTTTTGTTTTATTAGGGATGTTAAATAGATATATAAACCCTTAAATACCTGTTTATCGTCTCCATTCATTTTATTTTCTTAAACTTTTTTTTCAGTTCATTTTACAACCAAGAAGTAAGAGTCGCGACTTTTGATCAAGTCTCTTCCCAGGGATTCAGAAACAAGAGTTTTACATTTTATTTAAAATTAGTCGGTGCATATTAAATATTTAGAACGATTCTACTTTTTTTAAATATTATTATTATTGCTGCACCGTTCCGCTAATTTGACAGTGGACAGCTCATATTTTTCGAGGCTGCACCCATTACTGACTTGACATTTAATGTTAGGATATTAACATAATAATTAACCTTATAATGCAAATAATCAGCATTAAAGGTATACTGTAATAACATAAGAAGCGTTCTGAATGAGTGATGTATTAATAAATCTGAATGATTTATTAATACATCACTCATTTGGTATGACGTCTGTAGTTTAGATATATAAAAATGCCTTTTAGAATGAGAAAATGCTCGTGTGATTGTAGATCGCAAAAGAATAGCTAATTCCATTATTCTCGGAATTAAACTTACGAGGAACTGAGATATACATATGTCAGATGATTCATACAGAAAATTCCAAAGACCGTAAATGAACGTTGTGCCGGTGAATTCTGTTTAGGATCTGAGTAACTTTATAAGGACTTAAGTTGAAAGACTTAAGATAAATCAGAAGGTGTCATGGAGTCGAAGATTCATTGGAAGAGAGATTTTCATATCAAATATAATATATTTATTCCGACATCAAATATTTCAGCAGAAGAGTCTCATTACGAAAGATCTGTTCTACATGCAACGTATATGTCAGTGGTGTTCAACCTTTTTTTACTACGCGAGCTACTTTTCTATAAAAAGTTATTCGGCGATCTACTCTCTTATATATAAGTTATTCGGCGATCTACTCTCTTGTATAGATCACGTTCCCCCAACCTGATATCTGATTACGCACAAATAAACAACTAAAAAAAAAATACACAACTAAAAACTTTATTTGAAAAATTTATTTATCACTTTTAATTATTTTAATACAACAAATATTTTAATACAAAAAAAAAAATATATATATATATATTGGAATAAAATATTTATTTCTCTATTTTGGAAAACCAAAGTTAAAAAAATTAACAGATTGATTACAAACTCACAAGTTACAGGAAATGCTGGTTGATTAAAAAAAAAAGTTAATGTGAAATTTGGCATTGTTTGGACGTCGCAATATTTTCATAGTCAAGTTGATATGAAGAAGTGGCCAATCGCAGACAATCATCCAAATGATAATTTGTAATTTGGTTTCTTAATTGATTTTTTATGACGGGCATATTTGAAAAAGCGGATTCTGACAAGTATGTCGATCCTAAACGCGATAGAATTTTTCGCGCAATATCAGTTAATATTGGAAATGTTGCATGTGTATACTTCCAAATGACTTCATTGTTTATTGATTTTAAATGTAAACTATTCTGAATGTTTATTATCTCAAGTTCTACTTCAGCTTGGTTTATATCAAACAGCCCACTAATTTTGTTTGAAATTTCTGTGATGTTCAAGTTTTTTTGAAATGGATTATTGATATAAAGATACAATAATTTCAGTTTTATTAAAATCTTTAAATCTTGAATTTATTTCTTCCTGAACTAATTCTATTTCATGAATAAATTCTTTTAAATCATAGCGAAGCATTTCTTGCTTTTGTTCAAAAAAGTTTAATAAATATGAGGGATGTCTAAATTCGCGGTCATTTATATTTTTCTTTAATAAAAGTAAGTATTGTTGGAAAGTTTTTATTGAACTTAACATGTCAATTAAATTTTTATCTCTTCCTTGTAGCTCTAAATTTAAATTGCTTAATTTTGTACAGAAATCTACTAAAAATGATAAGTGTAACAACCATCTTTTATCACTCAATTGTGGATAAATATCTTTTTTTTCATCAAGAAAATTTTTATATCGTTAATTAATACAAGAAATCTTTCTAAAAATTGACTTCTGCTGAGCCAGCAAACATTATTGTACAACAGAAGTTCCCTATCATTATCTGCCTGTAATTTAAATAACCGCCGTTGCAATGCTTTTCCTCTAACAGAATTTACAATTTTAAATGTAATATCCAAAACATCTTTGTGTTTAATCTTTTACTACACAGTACTTGTTGGTGAATAATACAGTGGTACCTTAAAAATCTGGATATTTGTCATCGTTTTTACATAATGAAATGAAGCCTGATTTATTACCTATCATTGCAGGAGCATTATCAGTAGTTTAGACACAAGTTTAAAAGGCGGAAGTTTGTGTTGTTTCACAAATTCATCAAATGCCGAAACAATGTCTTCTCCCCTAGTCCTTCCCAATAATGGTATAATTTTCAAAAGTTCTTCTTTACTTGAATAATCTTGAAATACCATGCGAATAAATACCATTAACTGAGCAATATCAGTGAAGTCGTTTGATTCATCAAATTGTAATGAAAACGCAACACACTGGTGAATGTCTGACATTAACCTGGCCTGGAAACTTTTCTCTGGCAATTGGAACTCTTCTTCCTTTCGCCAATTTGAAACCTTGTCTGCGGCCTAGAAGTACTCTCTCTCTAGCGACGTCTCGAACCGAGAAGCTCCTTTCTGGAAGCGGGAAACTCCTCTCTCAAGCAACGTGGATCCGGGCACTCTCTCTGACGGCGACTCTGGACCGGGTGGCCTCCTCTCTGACAGCAATTCTGGAACCGGGACCCCTTCTGCTTGCTTCAGTCCCTTTTTATTAGGCCTCCTCTGAGACCTCGCATGAAGTTTGGCAACCCCCCAAAGAATCGAACTTGAAATCTTAAGTTTCAAGTTCGGCACGCCGTTTGTTCTCCTCCGCTTTCTTTTGATTCTAAGTTGCCGGCCATCGGAAAGTTGTTTGAACTCTTTCTGACTGACTTCAGAGATGTTTACACTTAGAGCCTGCAAGCCTTTCTCATACATACAAGTTTCAATAACAATCTTTCTAATGCCGCCATGTACAGCTACGGCAACAAAAACATTGCCTTTGTTTTTAACACTCTAACATATTCCTATTAAAGCAGTATATACAGTTAGCTTCGTGTATAGAGGCTTAAGTGCTGTGAGGATATAATGTTGGAGGCTTAATGGATTTTTTTACAACACTCAGAAAGGATTAAAAAGAATTTTAAAAAAATACAGTTAGCTTCAAAAGAGTTATTTACAAAAATATCTAATACAAACTATACCGAGACAAAGAAAGTTTATTTTTTTACAATATTCACATGGGACTTAACCTAAGTAAAAAATCAATGTAAATGTGCTTTGGAATATTTAATATTTAAGCTACAATCGAGTTTTTACACTTTGCTTATAATCGTATTCACTCGGCTCTCTGTTTGACTTCCACCGATCCAAATTAATTCATTTACTCGGACTTATAAGAAAATTACTGATTTGACAATTTTAACGAAAAATAAATAAACAATAGCAATAGACTTAAAGCAAATTAAAAATAATACAAAATAATGATAAATAAAATATTATGTTTTCAGTTTTAATTAAATTTTTAAGGAGGAATACACAAGAGATCGACCAAAAATCGCTCCGCGATCGATGGGTTGAACACTCCTGGTATATGTCATAAATTTTTAAATCCACTTACCCTTCATAACGTATTCAGGCAATTAATACTACTCTCTAAGTAATAAACGTTTCTCTCATTCCCTTGCACACTTCTAGGGACTATACTGTAAAGTATTTGCGTTTTTCTTTAGTAAACGGATAGATATGAAGTATTTCTTTATTTCTGCTATAAATTTATTAATATATCATTTTATAAAGAAATTATTAAATACGTGTATATGGAAGATATTCATCTGCCAACAAGTCAACGTTGAACTTTTTTTCTTTAAGCTTATTAATCGTATGTAACTTTTTAAAAATTTCTTCCTCCTCGGAATCGCAGTTTTCCTATAAGTAGTGCATGGTCGTTCCCTATATCAGCTGATGTGATATCAATTATTTCTTCAGGCCTAATGTTTCTATTTGTCAATGACTAGTCTATTGTGGATAGGTTTCCTAAGGTATTTCTCGGTCTTATTTTTATGATTTTTCTTAATGTTGGTAGAATATGTTATTATGTAAATTTCTGTAAATTACATATTACACTATTTCTGAAGATTAAAACCGCAAATTTGGACCAACCGCTTGGGGCAATCTGTATAACTGATGATTTCGAGTAGAAAGCTGGTATACATTCAAATTTTCGAATCGTGCGCCGAGGGGTCACGTGGTAACAATAGGATAAAAAGCAAAAGGCTGCGCTAAGCGGGTTATGTTTGAAGGAAGCTCTTTTCGTAAAGGAATAAAGTTGCAAGCTTGAATGTCTTGTAATATCTCAAAGACATCATCTAGATTCTAGATGATTTCATGCGGGGAAGTATTATCGGAATGCTTGAAGAAGGCCGCAGAATTACTGACATTGCCAGAGAGTTTGTAATCTTACATATCGTTGTATCCGGGCTCTAGCAGCATTTCAAACCAATGGAATGTGTTCCTGACGTTTGCTAAAAGATCGCCCTCGCTCTACTATGGAGCATGAAGACAGATTTTTGGTAATAACAGTAAAACATAATCGACGCACCACGACAAGTTGGCTTTATTCAAGCGCAGGTACGCGGATATCTCAACAAACCGGCAAGACGTCTTCAACAAGTAGGCCTATACGCCCGAAGGCCTGTAATCTGCGTCCCTTTATCCAACTCATGTAAGAGCAGGTTTTTAGTTGTATCCATAAAAATTGGACACCAATGGGCTAATGTACACTTTCAAATAAGAGTCGTTTTAAAAGTGTACAAGAACATTCTCGAGATGTTCCACTTTTACGCCAGATCAAGTATCCTCTAGAATTGGAGGAAAGAGGAACATCTCGAGAATGTTCTTGAAAGGGATAGATGCGGTGGTGTTGGGAGTCATGGTGTGAGGAGGCATTATACTTGATGGACACACACACCGAGCTACAATGTTGGAAAAAGGGACTATGGCTGGTGAGCGATATTGCAACGAAGTTCTTGAACGTCATGTTCGATTGTTGCGTGGTGCTGTAGGTGAAGAATTCATTTATGGATGACAGTGCCACGCTACATCGTACACGAGCAGTAGAGATACTTCTTGAGGCCGAGGATATTAATCGAATCGAGTGGCCAGCACACTAATCAGACCTCAATCCCATAGTTCACATTTGAGACACAATAAGGAGATGCACTGCTGCTCGAATTTTCTGGAGTGGAATTTCGAGCAGCAGTGCATCTCCTTATCTACTTATCCTTGCTCTGGAGGAGAAATGGACTGGCTTGACCCAAGAACTCTTAAATTACTTGGTGCTAAGCATGATACGACGTTGTGAGAGTTGCGTCGTATTTCGGGATGGACATATTCCACACTGAAATGTCTCTCCGCATAGTTTCCTGTAAACACTGTACGTTAATTCCTTAACCGCATTATTAGGAATTTGTAACCTTTGCCAAAAACGTATTGCAATTTAAATTGCGAAATTTATAACACATTTTTGTGTAATATAATTTATTAGTATACTCGCAATAAATTTATGTCCACACTTGATTATAGTCATGAAAATTTTTTCATATACAGATTAAAATGTAGTTCGTCCTTAGATTTTGGACACCAGTGTATAAACGAAATGTAAGATAATAAATTTTTGTAACGATACCAGATTTCAATAAAATCCGTTCACACAGAACACAGTTATTATATTTTGCATTCCTTCACAAGAAAGAAACCAATCATATAGGTTTGCTCGTAACAAAATGCGAAGCAGCATTTTGTTACGAGTAACTGCATCTAAAACAAAAAAAAAAAGATTCATTGATTGGAAAAATAATCCCCTCCCTGATTTTATAAATAAAGCTACTATGTATAATAAATACAACATTAATGCATTTTTGTTATTTAATATTATATCTATACAACGCATAACATTTGTCTACAATACTTGTTGAAGTATTGTATCGGTAAAAATAAAATAAATGTATTAAAAATAGTGCCTATGTTTAGCAAATATTTAATCCAGCATTGGGAAACGTCTTTATTGTGATTTTATTTATGATGAAATAAATACACAACTGCCTCTTGTACTAGTATATGCTTTTGCTATCCTCGAACTTGAGAATGTTTCTAGTTTTGATTTTGGACAGATTTTCTTGGAAGGAAGTCAGAATTTTGAGTCGGTATCCCAGTTATTCATCACCAAGTACCTCACACGAATAACCAGGAACAACGATCAGGCGACCGATATGAAGGTCATTAAATGTAGCCCTCGTGAAGGCACCATGCCGTCGAGGAGAAAACTTCAGCTGCTAAGACGTCCTTAAGTTAAAAGATTCTTGGCTTTGCTTTCTCGCTAGCCTTGGCCAAGTTTCAGCGTCCCTCGGAGGGTAAAAAGGGAGTAAAAAAAAAAATAAATAAAATAAAATGAATACTTTGCCTAGTACCCATTATGCCACAAACAATATTGTGTCTTTTTAAAATTTCCATTTGCTGCTTTCCAGATCAATCTTTTGCATTTGTGAGTAGTTTATGATCGATTTCTTAGAGAAATGTATCTGTTCTTACTTTAGAATTTATTACTTCTTAGTAATCCGTGAAAGAGTTAGCTGCAGTTTCGATTACTTACTTGACACTGGTCCAATAACCTTGGAGATGATGTCATTCCTCATGTAAAAAGAACTGCATTTTATCAGGTCTGACACTATTCTCAGAGAGCGACGGACTACTTTCTGAGAATGACTCTCTGTTATATATATGAATCTTCCTGGGCTTATTCGAATGCAAAGTTCAAAGGTCTGGATTCAAATTCCCATCGATGATGTTCAGAAACTTTCGTGGTTCTCCTTCAGTGCCGAGATAGTAGATATTTCTAGAGATAATAGTAGTTTCCACAGATAAATAGATGAATTAATCGCAAAATTTGCCGGTATTGTGAAATTAATACCGACAACATAGAAAACATTCCTCAAATGTTTATGGTAATCATTATCATGAACACAAGAGATCCTGCTGACTGTAGGATTCGAATTCTGCTGCGGCACGGATGTTTGTAGCCTGTCTCATTACTGTGTAAGACCACTGTTTTCTACATTGGAAATCTGTGAAGGATCGTTGATTTTGAGTAGAATTTCCATGACATCTAACTTATCCACGATCCTAAATGCTTTGTAGGTTAGGATTAGGATCATACTCGGTGTAGGCAAACATATGAGATTTTATAACACAATGAATGGTAAAATTATTAGAATTAATTTAATAATAATAATAATAGTTAGATTTATTAGGCCGATTTTATAATCTTACCAGAAAAACATAAATGTGATCTATAGGATTGCTAAATGAATTCACTAATGATGTAGACAAGAAAAATATGAATATATCAATATATATATATTTAAAAAAAAAAAGATATGATAGGCATTAGAGAACCCATGATGCAAATTAGAAATCGAGGGGGAAATAACCGAATAAATTAGTAAGATTAAATATTTAGGAATAGAAATAAATAAATATGGTATCACATAAAACTGAGAACAAGGAATAAAAATTAGTAGAATATCTAGACGTCTTCAACAGACTCATCTGAAAGAATAAGAACATAAGTAAAGAAACAAAAGTAAGAATCTGTAAAAGTGTTGTCGGACCATTACTAACATTTGCAGCAGAAACACGTGCAGTAATTTCATTAACCAAATTAATGAAATCACCTCAGAAGAAAATATTAAGAAGAACTGAAGATATAAGTAAACAAAAGTATAGATTAAAAAAAAAAGACGGAAAGAAGAATACACGATAAGAGATGGACAAAGAAAGTAAATAACAAAGGAAATGAGAAGTAGAGAACGATCGGGAAGAAGATGGCCGAATGGTCTTGCAAACAGTGGCACTATAAACAACTGGGCTTAATAACGGAAGAAGAAGATTTTTTTTTATTGATCTATTTTTTAGCAAAATATCTTTCAATATCAACACTCATTTTTAAATAATAAACTCATAATTATTGGGTTAAATGTATGCAGTGGGCGATCACAATAATGTGCTATATTTCGGATTTCATAATAATGCTTTTGAAATAAATGTAATAACATAATGGAATTGACTTAAAATCTACCTAAAGTATGTAGTGTTTATAAATAAAAACCGAAAACATGTTTGGTAAAATCAAGAAAAACATCAGTGAGTTCCTTCGTTTATCTTAACACTTGCACATTATACTGTACTGATGTGTGATACACTAATGCTATAGCTGCAATAAAAATATTCAACTCAAATCCAAAAGCACATCGTCCTGTAAACTCTCTTCTCCCTCTTCCTCACTTCATATTGTTTACCTGACTTGAATGAAATTATCCCGCACTGTTAACATTATCTATTCTGACTGGAGCAGAGTTTTATTCTGCATTCAGACTGACCCATTTTTATTAACGTTATTTATTTTATAAACATTCATTGTAATATTCTCAGATGAATATGTTATGCAATATTTCCCTTCCCCCATCTCCACACCAATGCCATCGTCTGTTGTCATTAAAGTATATCGCATGGCCTTCAGGCTTTCGAGGTACAGCGTCTAGCGATAAGGTCACTTTGACGGTAAGTCGGGGAACCATTCTGACCGACAGCTGAGAAATCAGCTGACAAAGGCACATCCGGTGCACGCTTATGTTATTGACCCCTTTTTTCCCATATCCCCGGGCAGTCCTGCGAACTGTATATGTTTTCTGATATACCGGTGTCTACTGAGTCCTTTATTCTTTTTCTTTGATACATCCTGCTACTACAGGTAGTGAGGTCAGGAAGACCGGCTGGAAGGTTTGGGAAGAACTGATAAAGAAAAGTTATACAATTACTATTTGATATAATGTTTCCCAGATTTTTATTTGTACAAGATATTGTAAACCTTATGCGTAATTTCTCTGATCATTTTATTAATGATCCTGCTGCGTTGGTGCTAATTTTATAAATATTCATTGTAATATTCTTAGAGCTGATATTAAGATTCAAATATTACGATCGTTAATTGAATTTAAAATCGTTAATAGTGAAGTAGAATGACAAGGAACGTGCGAGAAATTGCACTGTTTAATTTGCCAGGAAAGTAAAATCATATATATTCGTCTTTAATGATAGCCTATGAAAATATTTAGACCTTAATAAAAGTATACGCAAATTGCAGCATGGTTTTTTTAATTGATTTTTTGTTACTTTTGTCACTTTTTTGTTACTGTGTAAATTTCGTTTACTGCAAGGTGTCACAGGGATAGACCCCACATATATATTTCCAAAACAGTGTATAACACTAGTGTGTAACATTTCTATACCAGTGTGTAAGTGTAACTTTTTTTGAGTTCCTATGTTTTTTATAGAAATTCTTAGGGTTACCCTAAGAATCTCTATAAACTTGAAGAAAAATATATACAATTCTCTTCGTTTTCTTTGCGATGTGTCGTCATTCTAAGATATCCTCCTCGGTCAGTGTGTCATTTTGCCCAACTCTTTCTCCAAGAGTATAGCATTTTAGGATGACTTCTTGGTAATCTTTACTTTCATTATTACACACTACCATCAGTGTAGAGAAACAATTCAAACAGGTAGAGTTAAAAAATTTTAAACAAGAGGCTCGCGAGCTGCATTCTAATCATGCGGTTCGATTCTTGTCTTGACGAAAAGAATCATTATTTATTTGAATTAAAGGTGAATTAGTCAATCTCATACGGAAGTAGCGTTTTTTTTTTTTTTTTTTTTTGTGTTGTTCTTCTTCTTCTTCCGGAAACTCAGGTTTTTCGTCCCGCAAAACAGGCAAATCGGTCAGAGAATACATAATTAACTGACATAAATACCATCTAGTGGTAGTACATGATGTTTTGCTGATGGATTGTGTGTAGTGCAGAGTGGTCAACCGCAGTCAGTCCGCGGACTCCATAGGGATGTCATATTGTAATAATGATAATTACATACTGTGTTTGTAGTTTTACGTGTAAATATAAATACAAAATATACAGCAGTTATATACGTAACTAATTAAAAAAAACACAAAAAACTTATGAACCTTGTGACAGGTTGCCCCCATATTCTTCTGTTAAAACAATATTCTTAGTAAATTTCTCCTAATCGTTTAGATTAGTAGAACTTCTAAGATGACTTATCTATGCTATTTGCACGTTAAAATCAAATTTAAACGTATGTCCGATATTTTTTTGTCATAAATTGAATTTTGATAATTAGCTTAAGAGTAACCTAATTAACTTTTTGAGAAGTTATTATGACACACTAGTATCCCTTTCTAAGACATCCCTAGTTACATGGTATGAGTTAGCCTGTAACCTTTCCCCACCTATAAAGAAAGAAGATTGGCTATAACTTTTGCCAACTTATGCGAGAATTAGACTACCATTGGGAATAAATCTCACGATATCGTGACTGTTTCTCACGTGTGATATGTACCCTCGTGCAACGGCTGTCTGCTGCGTGAGGATCAAGCTGGCAGCTGTGTAGTACTGGTTTTCGTCGTGACTTACTGGACTTGTTGAGAAACTAACGAATACAAGCAACCGTTGTTGTTTATTCGAAATAGTCAACAGCCACCTGTTCTGATTTTAATGCATGATTTTTAGTATCCATGATCTAATATTTCCCTTGTAAGGAAAAAATAAGTTTGAAAAGTAGTGCCATGTTCCAGTATTTTACTCATTCATATACTTGGGATGTTAATGAAAATCAGCATCAAATATTTTTTATTTTGCAAAAATAGCATGTTTTTTTAGGTTAGGTCAGTGATGTTTGTGCATCCTTATATTGTCTTCCCAATTACGAAGTATCGTTATCAATTATTCATGACCATTACACGTTAGCATTCTCACCAGGAAGGATTTTAACATAAAACAACTTGTTTTTCCATACTAAGACAAGTTAGAAAAGATCATCATCTGATTGGGGAGAAATCAGTTAAAGTAATATTTAAAAAAAGAGAAAGAAATGTTCTTTTTTTATCTAACTGGAAACTAAATTTTTGATAACAGTGTTGAAATGCCTAACAGGAAAATATGGAACGGGAGAAATGGGAATCAGTTCTTTGAGAGTAATAAGCACAACGGTCAGTTTATTGAAGTTTAGAATCTCAACAGAACTCTTTTAAAACAATGAAAAAAAAATGCCCTAGCTATGAAAAGCGAAATTATCTACGGCAGGTTGTAGAGAACTAGCTTTAAAAAATAAAAAAAAAGCGATATATAAATCGGATTTTTCGTCGGTACAATTCAGCTGAAATAACAGTGGCATATTGCAATTTACAAATCTATTTTCAAATATCATTTAGATTCTGGCTGTAGGTGTAGTTTAATAACAGATTTCAGAAGAATTATTTGGACTACAAATTCGAATAGAAATGTGTCTGTTTAAATCCGTCTTTAACGATGATAATAATAGCGCTTGTGTAACAAGATACTTTAAAAAAATGGTGGCTTGATCTTACAACATATCTGTTACTATGATTTTCCGTAAATAACAAGTTCAAAGTCCTTTACATTTCTTCAGTTAAACTTGCCAATTCTTTCCCTTCGTCGTCTTCGTTTTTATTTTTATTTTTATTTTATTTTATGTTTTATAGCAGTTTAGGTGGCTATTTCAGTAATTTATTCATTGCTTGTTACAGTTTACCAAAGATTAGTCTGTGTGTAGCGCCTAAGCTTTCAACGGCTGCTATATTAGAAAATATTGATCTTTATAAATTCCAGATAAATAAATTCTCATAAGTGCAATTTGCATTCATGCTAGCATAAATCTCAGATTTCAGCCATAGTTTGTTAATAAATTCAACGCAAAATATTAAATTAATAATAAACGAAGTGAAGATAACCTTGTTAGAATAATTTATTTCATTAGGTGTCGGTTTTCAGCTTCCGTATATTGTACTATTTGGAAGTGGATTTTATTTTCACCAGCGATAATTGTTAACCTCTCCTCTCCACATTAAATTAGAATTGCTTGCTGCGAACTGCTGTTACAAAATGCCAAGAACTCTGTTCATTCCAGGTGACGCTTACCTGAGTAATTTATTCGAAGAACAGAGATTAGAGAATTAATGCATTCATCCTTTCCTATTATCAGTGGTAATTGTGTACTGCAGGATTACCAATTTTTTGAGTTTTTGCAGTACAGTAACGAGGGTATGAAGCGCCTGTGGCAAGTGTCTAACTTGCGCCCCCCCCCCACCCAAAAATGACAAGAAATTTGAAAAATTTAATATGTCCGGCAATATACCAGATGTATTGCTGGACAATTTTGCATTTCGTTCTAGTTCATTTCAGAGGTGTTCTGTTGGGATGTGATTGAAATGTTGCGCCCAGTCAAAATTTTCCCATAATTTTTCTCAAACCATGGCACAATAGCATGGCCAGTATGACGTGAGGGACATGGTTCTGTTCGTAAATTTTTCATAGTGCAGGAAGCATTGCATTATCCAGAGGTTTTGAATATCCGTTGGCATTCATTCCTCTAGGTGGTCTAAGCATCACAGTCGGAAGTCCGAGTTCATACCAACAGAAACGGTTCCAGATCATTATGATGCATTTCGACATAAGGTTCACCAGATATCGTCTACCACTTGAGAAGCCTGTATTTTGTTTTTAACTGAAAGTGAGTTAGTGGGTCTCATACAAGTGTATAAAGTGGCGGGTAACCAAGCATCCGCCACACCTACACTGTTTGGAAACGTGATTCTTCGCTCTATATCATGATTTCACTAACGCTTTATGGACTAGTCACTATGTTCTTTACACCAGTGTAGCCTACACGATTATCAGAGCTAATATTTGGGTTAGCATCTGTCTTTTCGTAAAATCGAGGGCTGTGCAGTTTTTTACAGGTGTTCTACTATTAATCTCTACCTCTGTAGACCTTTGAACCTCTAGTTGATCGTTTAGGATAATTTCATCCTTCGAGTTTTTCGTATTACCCTTTTGTGCAGCCTGTGATCTCTTGAGGCTGGCTTCCTTCTTGAGGTCTGTTCGGGATGACAACCTGACGTCTCAATCAGCTATTAATGTTGATTTTGGGTGATGAGATCTTTTACCAATGTCACGAACAAGTAGGTTTCTGATATGTCATCAAATGCTATTCTAAGATTACACTTCTTTCGAAGCCCGTAATATTTTCTCCATGTGCCAACGACAGTATGTAGTTGTGTGAGTTGATTGTATATATATATATATATATAATAGTTGGTGGAGGCAATGAGTTGTACAGTAAGTGCCCTCCCTTGATGAGTCTTTGGACTCCCTGGAGGTGTCACGTAATAATAATAATAATAATAATAGTAATATAATAGGGTGTATAATATTTCATTGTTTTGTGTGTGTGTGTTTATATCCTTTATTGAAATTTGTACACTACCACCAAATTATGACCTTCCCTTTTAAATGAAAACATTGCAGGCCATATTTGAACGCTAAATTTTCATCATCTGTAGTTTTCATTTTACTTTGCATTATTCTGCATTTATAACATGAGATTGAACACGACTGTGAATAGATATGTAAGAATCAAAGAGATATTACTTATTTAGTTAAAGCACGAATAATTAGAGTTAGAAAGATTTCATGACGAAAACCAAAAATAAGCTTACGAAAAAAAAAAAGGATTTTTAGGACAACAATTACCTGTTAATTAGCAGTCAGCGAAAGCCATTCTGCACATCACTGATGATATTCCAACTGTTTCGCTAAGGAACATCATAACAGCGAATAGTAGATAATAAGAGGAGTGAATAACAGTTTCACATGAGTGAATAATGGTTAACAATAATAGTAGAAAGTACTTAGTTATGCAATGGGAGTAAACGTTTACGAAAATGATCATAAACAATAAGCTGTAAACTTAGCTAAATGATAAAAAAATCTTCGAAATGTCAGTCCAAATTAGGCTTCATATTTTGGAAAAATCATGTAGGAAAGTGGGATTTTTCCAATTAATTAATGCTTAACCCTCTCATGCATGGATTTTTATATTCATGTATAAAAATTATAATGATGATACAGTACCATTTAATCTTACAGTATTACCATGAATTTATTAATTTTGCTAAATTTGTGCCCTGTATATATATGTTAAAAATGATGTCTTCAGATGATCCTTTTTGTGTCCTCATATGAGACCCTTATGCATGAGAGGATTAAAATCACAGGAAATAAAAATATTGCCTGCAGTTATAAAATAAAGCTTGCATTTAGCATGAAATGCTGACAGTTATTCATTCAGTCTCAAAGCTGCAGAAATGAGCAGTGAAATATAATCCTCATTGTGCAAGATGTAATAGAAGTTGTTCTGAGGCTAAATTTCGTGTTCCCTGCCGCAGGTTTCCAGTTTGAGTTTGTGCTGTATTTAGTTTTCTAGATAGTTGTGAAAATAGTAGAGCCTTTTGAGACACTGGCGGTCATGACTGCATTTCATGTACAGGCACAATGCCCAGTGTCTATGGCTGTAAATAGAGAGCCCAAGAATACCTTTTAAGCTGCCACAGAGAATGAAATGTTTTCGTAAGAATTTATAACTGTTGTATTGACCGTAGCTCATAAAGGAGATAACGTAGAGAAAACACGTTTTATTTTTTCTCATGCATAGTCGCCACTGAAACTCTTACTATTATTTTATATGATTATTAATTATTTATTGGAGTAGATTACCGCTTCAGCCGGATAAAATGGTGAGGTGGTTGAAAAACCGTTAATCCGAACCCTGAAAGAATGTGTGAAATTTATTATTATTTTTATTTTATTTTTAGCTTCTGCCTACGAAGAAGTTTATTTGTAAACTTATAGTACATTCGTATTGTGGGTAGGCTAAATTTCTCTCTCTCTCTGTATATATATATATATATTTTTTTTTTTTTTGAAAAACCGTTAATCCGCAAACCCCGCTCTAGAAACCAAACATGGAGCTTTTTTTAAGCCACTTCAGGCCTTCAGTAAGTGGGAAGGTGGTCTCACACCAGCTGATGAAATTAATCTCCCACTTAATGACACTCACAAACACCCATGCACATGGCAGGATTCAAACCCACAACCTATTAGTTGGAGAACGATATGCTAACTATTTGGCTGACCAGACCGGTTCTATTTGTTCTGTGCTTTAAATTCTTCGAGAATTTAGAATTCTTCCGATTCCTATTTTATCTTCTATTTATTTCAAGTTTTTCCTCTGAAAAATCACGAACGGTTGTTGCCAGTAGGTCTTTTTTTCATCATCTTTGTGCAGTTTTTAATTTATGATCCACAGACAATAAAACATTTTTTTCTTTTCTAAATCATTTTGAGAAATAGAAAAAAATACAGATATAAACAGCTCACTGACGAAAAAACTAAAGCGAGACTGAACGTTACAAGGAAGCTCTGAAGGGATCCACTAAAAGCTTTTATTGCAGGAAAATGAAAAATCGTAGTTACAAAACTGGGTCGATATATGGTTCGCAAATTATTGTATCTTGGGAATAAAAGGCAGGAAAGCTGTTTAAGAGAGAGTCCACTGTATTATTATTACAAACTTCCATGGAGTTATAGAAGGGATTGCGAAAGTTCACCCTAACTACTACAACTACAATGAGATGAATCCTTTTCATACTGTATGTCAAATTGATTCGCATTCTTACATCCTCTAGCAACACGCCTTTCTTTAAATTGATTCACCATTTGTTCACACACCATTTCATCTGGCAAAGTCCCACTCACCCGCCACTCTCAGTAGAAAAAACGATGCCTAGTTCTCTTACTCACCACACTTACATACAGCTTGCAGGGATGGCTCCTTGTCCTTATCCTCACACTTCTTCCATTCTTTGAAAAATATTCCAAACATAGTAAGATTCCTCTCGGCAATTTATATATCTCGATTCCTTCTCCTCCTGCTTACGAAGCAATGGGGATCATCGCTTTTTTTTTTTTTTTTGTTTTTTATGTAATATAGATTACATTACATTTCCTCATCGTGTTGGCTATGATGATACATTTTACACGCTATATTACCTTTGTGATGCACCTCTGAATTCTTTCTAGGATTTATCTCAAAACTCAAGGAACCAAATCTGTATACAATAGTCCAGATGTTTTGGTGTGATTGAAGTCTTTCACAATTGAATTAGTACGTCCTTATCTTTACTTCTATCACTGTACGCACAACATGTACACTTCTTGGAAAGAAGTCAACTGATAGCCCCATGGGTAAGGTGCATTATGCCATGTAACGAGTCACATGTTGGTAGCCGGTATAAATTGAAATATGACGCTCCCAAGTCAGTGTAAATATGTCCGGCTGAAATGGCTGTGAGAAGGGACCTGACGTGGTTTGAAAGACGTGTTGTAATATGATGCCATGCTGCAGGCCTATCTGTTTGACAAATTATTGACAAATTGGGCCATCTCAAGTCAAACAATGAGTGATACCATACTGAGATAGAAGTGCAGATAGTCAACTACAAGTACTACCCACAGTAGACACTTACCGAACGTGACGTAGGATGCTAGCACGAAGGATAATATATTAAAACCAATATTCGTCGGCCGACACGTTGCATGCAGAGTTCTGGGCATCGACTGGAACACGAATCTGCACAAAAACATTCAGAACCGAGGCTCACAACATGGGGTTTTCATGGTAGGACTCAATAAGCAAGTCCCACAAGACCAACATGCAGCATCGTCTTCAGTGGTGCAAATAGCTTGTACAGTGGGACGTGGAAGCTTGAAAGCTGTGTTATGAAGTGACGAATCACGCTACATCCTCTACCGAACAAATGGACGGGTATGGCAGATGCCCCGTGAATGTCTTTTTACCAGTGTGTGTGTACCAGCTATGCAATTCTCAGATGGTGGTATGGTCCTGTTTTCCTGGTTTGGCATCGTATCTTTGTTTGTGGTGTCACGAACATTGAACTCCAAGAGGTGTCTGAACATTCTGGATTTGGAACATTTGAATGGGAAAAATGTCAGCAATGTATAAGAATCTTTGAAAAAGTGTTTAAATGGCAGTATCTGAATGTGTCCCTAGTGTTCGAAGAATAAATAGGTTGGGAGTGAAATGGATGTGCAACCTTATTGAGCAAGAGATCTACAAGAAGAGGATGATGTGGGAAGAATATCATAATAATAAGAGTTAGAGGAGTTGTGAAATATATAAAGCGCAGGCCAGAAAATAACGAGTATTGCGCGGAAAGCTAAATCGGGTATGAAAAGTTGCTATGCAGGCTGAAGGCAATCCAAAAGAATTTTATCGTTATGCCGCAAGCAAGCAAAAGAAAGAATGAATGTGGAAGAATAACTTTATTGAATGCAGATGGTATTCTAGTATCAGAAGCTAATGAGATTATTCAATCAATGAGTGCTCACTTTGCTAAGATATATCAACCAGGTGTGTGTAACATTTTGCACAGTGCTACTGCTGCATTAGATGAAGAGTTAGAAGTGCATGAAAACTGAAGAGTTGTTACATAACCTGAATAAGAATTTGTCAATAGAGACAGATGGAATATTGCACTTTTGCTAATGGAATGTTCAACCGAATTGGCTAGGCATTTCACATGTTGTATAATTTGAGTCTCAGCTCAGGAATGGAAAGAATGTATCAGAGTTCCATTATATCAGGGTGGTGCGAAAAGTGATGTGTTTAACTGCCGACCTAACAGTAGCTCTGGTGTGGTAGTGAAGATTTTAGAAGTTGGTAAGAACTGGCATACAGAAATGGGCGGACAAAGTATACTCTGCACGGAGCAGCATGGGTTTACTAAAGGAACATCATGCTTTAGCAATTTACTCATATTTTAATGTTACGGCCGAGTTGGATAAAGGGAATGGACACTTTGATAATGTTGGATTTTCCTAAGGCATTTGATAGGATACCACGCGAAAGGCTGTTGCATAAACTGGAGAATAGGATTGGAATATAAACTCTTGACTTGGATCAGACCGACATATATCAAAAAGTAGTATACGGTGGTTGTGAAAGGGTTCAGTCTTTGGGTCATTGTTGTTCAATCTACACATTAATGACATTAGGAAAGGTCTGACAGATGTGCAATTGTTTGCCATGATGCGAAGATAGGCAGAGCAATCAGGATGCTACTGATATCCAGCACTTACAAAATTATTTGAATAAGCTGGAAATTTGGGCAAACAAAAATGGCTGTCAGTTTAACGTTAGTAAGTATAAAGTTATGCACTTTAGCGTGATGAAGCTAGGGATTTTCACGTAATGATGAATAGGAATTTGAACTTCAAATTCCTATTTACCATTAGGTCACATAGCAAAAGTCGCAAATACTCAGAGGATAATTGGGATGTTGAAGCGAACTTTAAAATGTAAGGATAAGGAAGTTATTTTGCCTCTATAAGGCCTTGATACGACACACCTGTATTATTGCTCAGATTTCGTCTCCTGGGTTCCAAGGGGATTAAGAAGCTTTGGAAAGTGTACAAAGAAGAGTTACAAAGATTATATCCAGGTTATGGGATTTAGATTATGAAGACAGATTGCGAGTATGTGGATTACAAACTCTGGTTAATAGGAGAAAGAGGGGGTGATATGATAGAGGCATATAACATAAATGGGTGTTATAGGATATCGTCTGATGAAGTTTTTCATTATATGGAAAGTGGGGGAGAGAACATGTGGACATCCATGGAAGTTAAGTTTGTTCGTAGTCAAGAAAGGGGTAAGAGCTAGGTTTTTCTCTCACAGAACAGTGAGAGAAAAACTGCTAAAAATTTTTGAGTTCAGACTGCTAAAAGGATTTTATAGAATAGAGGTAGGGGAACTGTTTCTCTATATGGCAGGTGGTGACATAACAAGAGATCATCATTGAAAGTTGAGTAAAATTTCAGTTAGCAAGAATGGGAGATCTAGATTTTTTTTTGTTTTGTTTTGTTTTTTCTCCTACAAGTGTGGTGAATGAGTGGAATGGGCTGCTTGAGGTGATTGTCAGTTCTTCGTCAGTGAATCAGTTTAAGGAGAGGTATGATAGGCACTGTGCTTAATAATCGCTAGTTTCTTACTCCCATGGTAAATTTGGTTACATTATGGGAGGTATGATAGGTATATTGTGAACGATGTTTCTGGGTCCCCCCGCGATGAGTCTTTAGACTTTATGGAGATACACCTTAACAACAATAATTATAATGCTATTGTATTATATATGTTGTCGGATATGTTGTAGAGCAGTAATTTTTGTTCTTCAATCAGTTCTTTTCTGATTTGAGCAGTACAATAACGAAGGTATGAAGCGCCTGTGGCAAGTGTCTAGCTTAAGCTCCCTAACCGAAAAATGACAAAAATTTAGAAAAATTTAAATGGAACAAGTTCAGTTTTACTAAATGCAATATGTTAAATACTTACTATTAACCCCATCAAAATGAGTTGCAGAATTTGTGTGTCTAAAGAGGTGTATTGCCGAAATTTAAAAATACAATATAAAATAGCGGACTTTTATATTTATTTATTTTTATTTTTTACGTTTTACGCCCCAACTAGGGTTGGGGCGTAAAACGTAAAAAAACGTTGGGGCGGCTCTTTCACCACTCCTTCGTTACGGCACTGGATTTGAGAGAAATAAATGGCATTTAGTGTTTAGGTCGCTCTTACAATCAGTCGAGTAATTTTCAGTTGGACCATTTTAATAGAAAATTATGTGCATAGTAAATATGCATAAAATTACTCTTAAGTTCAGTTGTAATAATGAATATTGTCACTGTACAAGAAAGTTGTGTTCTTCTAGAAGACTCCCCCCCCCTTTTTTTTTTTTTAAATGATTGTTTCCTAGGTAGCTTTGTGGGTCTGTGGAAAATGGATTTGCTTCCATAGCTCTCTCTCTAGAGTGGCAGAAGAAAGACATTATAAATCGATTCTAGTTGCTGACTAGAGGAACTTTTTCTAGGTCTCTTTTCAGCTGATTTTGGAGTTAGTCCGTCCCAACTTAGCTGATCTTCGGCGCAGGGAAGTAAGGTTTTCTTCCAAAAACTTCTAATTTTTAACATTGCAACTCAAGAAAATCGACTCTAGAACTCGCCATTTTGGGCAATAATACGTAATGTTAGGCACTAACGAGATGGCGACAGTTATTTTTCATACTCTCCTCTCCGTATTCATATGAAATCATTGATAACCTCAAGCCAGCTAACAGTCAGTGATAGTTAAGAGTGGAGTTGGCAGCGCAGCAATCTTCAAAAAAGTTGGTTGGGACGACTAAACTGTCTCGCATACTTTGGGAATAATAACATTAGAGAATTTATTTCATTTCATTATATTCTAGATATTATCTAGGTATTATAGTTATTATATGCGATATAATTTTGTTTTGTCGAATTTTCCACTACGAATAGCCCAGTTAAAACTATTGGACAAATTTTAGCAGCCGTCCGAGATGCAAAATTTTATTTAAAATTTTGCAACTGCCGGATGGCCTTTGCAGAATCTTTAATATACTTTCGTGTATTTTTTCTAAATTTTGTTGCAAATGCGAAAAGTAATAAAATGATCAGATCGAATTAAAATTGAACTATAGATGGGTGTACATACTATATACCAAATTTTATTCAATGTAATGGTGTTTCAGTATATAATTTCGATAACGTTTTGATTCTTTGTGTCCTCCTGCAAATAGTTCGACAGGGAAAAAATAAAAAATAAACTGGTGCTACATTTTTTTTTTTTTTTTTTTAATGATTCCAAATACCGAAATTTAGTAAAATCGTCCAGTCCGAGCCAGGAAGAATAACTTGTGTTCGGAAACACCGACGGCCAAAGCGAACCTGATGGCGGTTTGTTTCTTCCTCAAAATGCTTTACTCAAATCAGTGTGTCCTGGGGTGAGAGGCGGCGAACTAACTGAAATACTCTCGCGCACACTGAATTGTTGCCATGCACTGCCGGTGGACTTAGCCATTTGTTTTCTACATAAAGCAATGTAGATTATTATGTATGTATATTACAAAAAAAAAAAAAAAAAGTACAGCTATCCCTTGATTAACGCGATTAATTAATCCCTCGATGTTACCGCGTATATCAAAATCGCGTTATACAAATATAATAATGTTAAAAATTACAATTCGTTCATGATCGATTACCGTATTAATAATTCGTTTTATGTAGTACTCCTTTAGGAAAGATAAAAAATGAATCCAAAGTAAATGTTTAATAAATGCTTGTATCTACATTAGTTATTGCAATTTTTTATCAAAAAAGTTATCAAGAGTCGTTTGAACAGTTTTAGTTTTTCTTATCAGCATAAATTCAAAAGCAAAATGACTCTAGACCTCGGCAAACAAGCATTCTTCGATTAACATCTGGATCCATATCCATTACTTGCTGTTTAAGCGATTCTAAACTGCGAAATATTCCATCCGGTTCTTTGATTGTAATCTCCTTTGGAACTTCATCTGAAAATTCCATTTGTTCATTGTCTTCATACGCGAGTTGTTCAATTTTAAGAAGATCGTTGTCACTTAAATCTTTTGAGTTTGAATCCAATAATTTTTTAACATCTGCATCAACATCATCAAAACCAAGGTCTTCACAAATTGCAACGATTTCTTCAGCCACGTTGTTCACAGGATTTTGAAAACCACCTAAGTTATTAGCGCATTCTGGCAAAAGGTTTTTCCAAACAGCTCTCATGCAGCTAAAAGACACTTGCTTCCACGAGTCATGAATGTTTTCAATTGCATGTTTAATGTTAAACTTTTTCGAAAATTCTTGTAGCGTAATCGCATTTTCTCCCGCTTTTGTTTCTACTGCCTTTGGGAATGTATTTTTTAGAAAATAGGCTTTGAAAGTTGCAATGAAGCCCATGTCCATGGGGTTGTAGCAATTATTTCGTATTTGGTAGAAAATAAAATAAAATTTTCACATCACACAGATCATTAAGAGAATTTGGATGACCAGGTGCGTTATCTAAACGCAAAGTTCTGCTGTATTTTTTAAATACACCAGAACAATTGGAGCTTGTAATATACCCACTCTTAATGCTTAATGGAAGAAATGACGTCATCTGCTTACGACTTTCTTTCATTCTCTCGGCCAGGAAACACTCCTGGAGGGTTGCATGTTTTTGCGTGGTAAATTTAAAGGCGCGTTAATCAAAACTCCTGCCGCGTATATCAAGGGATTGTCACAATTTATTTCGCTGCGTTAATGAAATCCCGCGTTAAGCAAGGGATACATGCACTGCATAACCACCTTTTATATATATATATATATATACACACACACACACACACACACACACACACACACACACACACACACACACACACACACACACACACACACACACACAGGGCCGGCGGAAGCGAGCATGCGGCGCCACTACGATGGGGGCGCTGCCGCCAGAGAACGGTTCATAAGTTAATTTTCAAGAAACAAAATTTTTATCATAAAAACAAAAAGAATGATCAATATTAAAATAAACGAGGCCGTATACACCGAATAAAAATTGAAAAAAAAAAGTATATTGCCGCCTCTTTGATCAGCCGGCTGTTTACAATTTTGCAGCTAGAGCAGGCTAAATGCTTGCCTGTAGAATGTTGTGTCTACTGCAGTCTATCTAAAGTGAAACGGTGAACAGTTTTTATGCGCAGAAACGAATTTTCGTACAAAACATTTGTTGCTAGTTAACCAGTCATATGGTACACATCTCAGTAGGCTACTGACAGTAGCGTAGTGCGGATTATTATTTCGTCTCTGTGTCGTGATGTGTAATAATTTCTTGTGGGTATAAAATAGAAATGGAATCAAAAATTTTAAAAAAAGTTAGCAAGTGCATAAAATCATAAGCGTCATGCTGCGAAAGAAGCAGATATTAAGAAACAAACTGGGGCTCTTAATAAATTTGTTAAAATATTCTGATGTGGATTGTAACTAACTCTATACATCAGAAATCAGAGTTGAAGAACCGTGCACATCATCCAGTTTGCATGAAGATACTATTGAAACTATTGAACAAGGTAATTGAACATGATTTAAGTGAAAAATAGTTAGGATTTAGTCAACTACAACAAGATTTAGTTGTAGTTGACCACGAAACTAACACATTGTTAGTCTCTCTCTGAATTTAGAAGATCCAGGTGAACCGGGAAATATTGATGAAAAATTACGAGTTTTTTAATTGTAATGGGGCCTGTTCAAAATAAAAATATAATATATCCCAGAGATACATATGGTCGTAAATTTGGCGACACGTATTATATTAGAAAAATGGAAAACGGGAGCTCGTGCCAAGAACATGGCTCCTTTATTCCGAAACTTTAAATTCTGTTTTTTGCTTTTGTTGCAAACTTGTCGCACCTACTGAATCAACTGAATCACCCACTGAGTCTTGTAGAATGTTATAACGATTGGAGAAATGTAAGTACAACCTTACATAGACATGAGACTAGTTTAACTCACATGAAAAATTTCTTAAAATGGAAGGAACTTGATAAAAATTAAAAAATACAAACCTATTGATTTCCAGACTCAAAGCATGTATGAAATGGAAAAGAAACATTGGACGAGTGTTTTAGAACGCTTGATTGAAATTATAAAATTCCTTGGTAGCCGAAATTTAGCTTTTCGCGGATCATCTGATAAATTATATGAAAGACATAACGGCAATTTTTTAAAATTAGTCGAAATGTTTGGGAAGTTTGATCCCGTTATGGAAAATCATGTTGAAAGGGCCCTACAACGAAACAATAGATACACTATTTGAGCAAAGACAGTCAAAATGAAATATTGGAAACTTTAAGTAACGCAGTCAGGGATACAATTTTATTACCAATTCGAAAATCTAAATATTATTCCATAATTTTAGACTGCACACCTGATGCAAGTAAAACAGAACAAATGACATTATTATTCGCTTTGTTTCCTGTGACAATGGAATTGTCAAGATCAGGGAAAACGTTTTAGGTTTTTCAGATATATCAGATTCCACAGGACGTGGTTTATGTGCAACAATAATGGAACAACTGGAAAAATGGAACATTCTCATTGAAGACATGCGAGGTCAAGGGTATGACAATGGGGCAAATATGGGCTCCAAAATTTGCTTTTTGAACAAACAAAAATCCTCGAGCTTTTTACGTGCCATGTGCTGCTCATACTCTAAATTTAATCATTAACGATGTAGCCAAAGTGAATGCAGATACAATTAGTTTCTTTGCAATTATTCAAGAAATATACAATTCTTTTCATTCTCTTACAAACGTTGCAATCCTTTTAAAGTTTGTAAAAAAAAAATTAACATTGAAACAGCCATCAGAAACGCGATGGGAAAGTAAAAATTAATGCAATCCTCCCCTACGATATCAGTTAGGAGAAATTTATGATGCACTTTTTGGAATTTTAAATAATAAAAATTTTAATAAAGAAACTCAGCATGAAGTACAAACATTATGTGCTAAAATAAAGGACTACAAATTTATTTGCTCTCTTATAACTTGGCATGATTTACTTAACAGAATAAACCCTTTGAGTAAAATGCTTCAAGACAAAAATATGAACATTACACTTGCTTTAGAATCTATCGAAAACTTAAAAATATTCTTACAAGAGTATCGATCAGATACAAATTTTAAAGACGTTCTAAAAACGGCAAAAGAACTGAGTGAAGAGGTGGATGGAGAACAAGAATTTAAAACTGGTACGGAAGTTTCACGACGAAAGAAGACACGACAATTTGACTACAAGCATCATGACGAAACGTCACAATCGCCAGAAGATAAATTTAGAGTGAATGTGTTTTATACACTTCTAGACGTTGCAATGTGTTCATTAATAGAACGTTTTGAACAACTAAAGGATATGATAATTTCAGTTTCTTGTATAGATTACTACAAATTAATAACGAAGATTTACGAAAAATTTGTGACGATTTAAAGATTCTCTTGAAGGACTGCGACAATAAAAACATGAATGCAATGGAACTATATGACGAGTTATGTGCTTTCCGGGATATTTTTCAGAAGGATAATTTAAATATTCAAAAGCCCTTTCGATATTCTTAATTTTATTGTGTTCAATAATTTATCTTTCCCTAACTTTTCAATTGCTTTAAGAATACTATTAACCTTAACTTAGTGTAGCGAGCGGTGAACGTTCCTTTTCCAAGTTGAAATTGATTAAAACCTACTTAAGAACAAGTATGTCACAAAAAAGGCTTGTTAGTTTGGCGTTAATAGCCATTGAAAATGATATATGTGCAGAATTAGACGTTAAGACCATTATTTCTAATTTTGTGAATATGAAATCAAAAACCTTAAAATTTTAATAAAAAAATTTCAAGTATATTTATGTAATTTAATTTATTTTCTGTTATTCTGTAAAGATGTCATTTTTTTGAATACTTATATTAAATGTTCTAATTATTTCAGAATTCTTTTATTATTTTCTCATCTATCTTGAGTTTCTTTTATTTTTCTAAAAGATAGTTTCACTTTTAAAAATTATTACAAGTTACTAAGAATTTAGTAACTTGTAAAATGCAAGAATTTTTTAAACTTTAGTTCAAATAAATTTTAACTTTAATTAAAATTCATTTTAATTTTGTTAGCGATTCGGGTCGGTGAGAAGGCTACAATCCCTGTATCATTATATTCAACGATTAAAGTGAAGTGGCTTTATCAAAATTTGCTTTAACTTTTGAGAATTTTTTGAATATACGGGTTTTTAACGATTATCCTGCCTACTCAAAACCGTTACATTTAGCGAACCAACGTGTGGCTCTTCTGTCAAAATTTATTTAAGAAATTTCAAATAATTAAAATTTTTATTATCGTAAAAGAACCACACACTCCCGGATCGTTACAGGGGCGCTTAGATAGAAATTGCATGCGGACGTCAAAGATCCCAGCGGCCGGCTCTGTGTATATGTGTGTATATATATATATATATATATACACACATTGATAATGAATGAATCAAAAATAAAGGAATGCTATTTATGAAACATTTTTAATGATTCCCCCCCCACCCATCACACACACACACACACCGTGATAATTTCCGTACTTATCATTGCAGTAATGAGATGTATTTTATTCCCTCATATCTTCCTCACATATCTGTGTGTCTTGTTTAGTACGTACAATCCAGGAGAGAGAGAGAGAGAGAGAGAGAGAGAGAGAGACTGGGAAAGAAAAAAAAAATAAACGATGGAAGGAAATGACATCAAATTAATATGTATCACCATTCATGAATTATATTCTATTTATGTTATCAATAAATGCAGTGTGACTACTCACACTGCATTTATTGATTATTTAAAAGAAAACACAGAGTTGTTGCCTTATACTTAAATGCACAGAGTAATGACAATATTTCATTATTAACAATCATTCTTTCAGTTTGGGATAAATAAAGTTGAAGAACATATCCATTTTTGTTTATTTATAATAACAAATATAAAAATGCGAAAATGTCATTGTCACAAAATTTTTAGTGGACATTTGTTTTTCGGTAGTTCATACTTTACTGGAAAAAAAATATAATCAATTTCACTCGGAACTACAGTTTTTGTATATAATTTTTAGGTTATTTTCGACTTGCATGTATTTCTTTTTTGTAAATGCTATCTAAGGAACCCACAAGACTAGTTTTTAACACCCCCTTCACTTCTTTCCCGCTTTTCTAGTTGGTAGTACAGGTGTGAGAGGGGGGGGGAAGTTAGGTAACACGCATCTTTACACAGTGACATTGCCAGTGCAGTGGTGAGCTTCGGCGGATCGTCTCCGTCCGTTTTCCTTACGCACGTTTGTACTTGTTTATGTGTAAAATTAATTTTGTGAACTACGCCAATACTATATCGAAGTTCAAGCAATGCAGTAATCTGTCTCTGAATGTTTCTTGAAGTCCGATTTATGTATTTATTTATCTTCTTCCTCCGCTTGATATTTATACACGTTCTCGATTTATACAAGCAGTTCATTGCTAGTAGGCGCCCGCTTCCCCGCTACGCCGAAAGTTGCTTGTAGATAGCAGGAAGTGACTACTTGGTTCTCCTTTAACCCACATCCCGCGGCTTCTTGGGTAAGCGGGCCGTGTCGATCAAGCAGTGGTACGACAGTTTCATACACGAGGCAGCCGACGACCTTGGCGATTTGCTATGTCAGATGAATATATTTTTAGTGTCGCTCGTATGTTACGGAAGTATCGAAACTCCATATAGGCCAAACAGTGTTTGGAAAGGAACAGTTCGAAAATGGAACCCGACGTGATCGTACCTGGGAAAACTAACCTGGAAAGATAGCAAAAATTCAGTGTCTAATGTTGATTGCTATAGTGCCATCATGAGGATTAAGTGGAATCGCTCCTTAGATGTTCCGACTCGCGATCGTAGCCGACAAGATGATCATCAGGTGGAAACCCCGGAATCACCGCCGTGTGACAATTTAAACGAACGTAGGCCTTCTTCACAAAGTTTGGTCAAGTATGAAAAGAAGAATGAAAAGAGGAGTTTTTTAAGTTTTTTTAAAAGTAAGAAAAGTAGTCATCCAAAGCACTCTGTGAGCGCTAGGGATCTGCGAGCGCACGAACCCATTAGTAACACACCAACGAAAAATGAAATATCAACACCGAACGACGTTCCTGTGGCTATTAGTGCAGAAGAGAAACCTTTGCCGGTAAGGGAAAATAAACCTGTATTTCACCAAAACAAGAATAAAGAAAATGACTGTGGTTTTCTGGTAAACAGTGTTTTGGATAATGTGTTACCGTATCCTCATACCGATTCTGCCGCTGTTGATAATCATCCGAAATCTTTAAAATGCGCAAAGTCAGGTGTTGGTAGTGACAGTGCCGAATGTGATATACTAGAGGGAGCAACGTGTATTGATTCTGAATCTCTTCATGAAAACATAGATAGTGGCTCAGCGATCTGTTTAAAGGCAAATGGAAATAAATACGAAGTAGTGGAAAATCATAGAGAAAAGTCCTTACGCTCATTTAGTAACAAGGTAAGTGGTTGCAGTTTGTACAGAAGCGGAAGTGATTTAGGAAAGAGAAAAGATGGAAGATTATCTAGCGGAACGGAAGAGACTTTTACTTTATATGATACCAGTGGCAAATATTATCGTAGTAACAGTGAAAGAGGATATAATTTAAAGTCAGATACTTCTTCAGAACGGTCATATGAGACAAAAGGTTCACAAGAAAATAATTATCCCCACACACTGCCCGTAAAAGGTTTAGCAAAATTAGGCGGAGGAGCTAAGCTAAAATCTCGTATATATGATAGTTTAAGGAAATCACAAAATAAAAGTATATTTGGACAGAATAATACTTATGTAAAACGGAATACAAGTATTGCTGAAGAACCAAAACTTGAAAAATATTGTTTAATTTCAGATATAAAAGCTGAAACGAAGCAGCATGATATTTCCAGATGTAAAAAACAAAAGACTGAAATATACCAACCTTCTGTAGGTATTTATTCCCTGGGAGACAGGAATATATCAAAGAATGGAAAACTATTTTCAAAGGAAGAAATGGAAAATACCATTTATAGTTTGGATAGGCCATTTCAGAAGGATATAGAAAAACAATACAAATCTCAGGTGATGGCTCCTAAGCAAAATAAAAACTGTGTGGAGGTCAACAGTGATTCAGAACTTCATGTAAAAGAGAGAAGGAAATCAAGGATAAAATTAGATGGTCATGAGGAGAAATTAAAGAAGCATAGTAAAAAAGTAAAATTTTGTATAGAAGATACATCTCAGATGAGCTGTGCAAAAGAATTAACAAACTCACATTTTCCAAGTTTAAAATCCACATATCGTAATGCTGCAGATAAGTTAGAAATTTCAAATAACCTAGAATTACCCACCAAACCAACTGAAGTAATGGACTGTGTTTGTAGAGAGGAATGGACAAAAAAATCTAGAACTAAGGGCAAAGTTGGGTTGGAAGCTGATGTGCCAAAACAAACATATCCAGATAATGGCTTTTCTGAGTGTAGCAAACTAATGAGTAAACATAATTTGAATCATCAAAATCATAAATGCAGCACTGGATACTTAGGTTCACCAGGAATACGCTCCACATTAACTGAAAATTCTGGGAAACCTGAAGTGGAAAGAGTATTGCATATACAAAGCAATTTTGTAGTGGAAGAGAAAAATAAAGGATTGAAAGAGAAGAAAAAGGGTAAGCAGAGAACATGTCTTCAAGTTGATAATACCAATTCATTTACTGGTGAAGAAAGTAAATCGTATTTATTTTCTCACATAACACAAGATACCAAATTTGGTAATAAAAGTGATAGTTACAGAATTACTACAAATTCAAATGCATTAAAAACACATGAAAGGATCCACAAAAAGAAAGTTTCTTGTCTTAAGCAGAAAGATGAGTCAATACAGGAAACAGTGTATAAAGTAAAAAATTCTCAACAGGCAGATGATTTCTCTGGGATCTCATTGTGTGAAAATATATTACCTAAGTTGAAAAATGAGAATATTAAAGAAATACATAACAGTTTACATTTTAATCAACATTCCTTTTCAGATGAATGCAGAAACTTAAATGTAAAGCCAACATGTACATTAGAGGTAAAAGCATCAGAAAATGATGCAAAATATTTAAATAGCTGCACTTCGGATATAGAAACTGTCCATGAAAGTAGTACAAGTCAAAACATGAAAGAAAATGATACACAGGATGATTTGGTCAAACATGGACAACCTGTTGTAAGTAAAGATTTCCATTCTTACAATAACCTTCCCTATACCAATGTAGAAATTCATCTTATACACAAAGATCAGGAAAATAAACATGTGATACAGTTTGATAGAGAAAGCAATCTACATTCATTTTTCAAAAATTTGATTGAATTAGATATGCAAACAATGATTTTTGATGCTTGTTCAAACAATACAGATTCAACTGGTAACAATAATTGCACTATAAAAGAGCATTTATCCCCCAAATCAAAACCAGTATTCAGTTCATTCCAGTCAGTTGACATAAATAATGAGTTATGCAGTCCAGGCTGTGAGAAAACACATCCTACTATAGTAACATTCCAGGAAAATAAATTAGGAAAATTAGCAGAAAACTTAAATGATCCATCTCAAATTGTAGTAATAGATCATGGGCTTAAAAAAAAGGATAAAAAGAAATCCAAATATAAATCTCTTATAGGAAATAGAGGCAGCATGGTTCTAGACAAAACTGTTAATACCATTGACTTGAATTTAAGAAAGAGGATAGTTCGTCATTCACTTTTAACACGGTTTTCCACTGATGAAAGATATGCTGCCATTAGAAATTCAAGTGTTCCAGACATAAATTGTTTGTCTTTGTCTAAAGATAACAATATACATTTTTCTAAGTATATTACAACATATATGATAGGGTCTCATAATGTTGCTTGCTTGCTACTACTTGAAAACAGAAATAAGTTTGGAGTATTGAACAAAAATGATGATTCTGTGAATTGTGGTAAAAGCAGTTTGATTATATCTCAGGGCATGCTCAAAGAGGCTGCTTCTTTTTTTTTATTCAGGAATAATTTTCCCTTACTTGATATAAAAAACTGTGATAATTTATTAATACATTCAGCTGGAAATATTGCTCACCATACATCTAAAAGTAACTGTGAACTCTATCCCACCCTGTATATGAAAAATATCTCTCCAGTTATGATGAAAGGTGCAGAGATTACTAACCATATTGAGCATGAAATTTCCAAAGACTATAGCTCTACAGTATCCACCACACATAGTATTAACTCATTGCCCACTTGTAAATATTTCTTTGAACATGCCATTCATAAGACTGATAGTAGTGCTAGTTTAGTAACATGTAGTGAGAAGTATTTCCTTGATAATTTAGCTAAAATTAATACCTTTCATTTGTCTCAGCATAAAAATAATCATCCCAAAGTTGATTTGTATCAAGCAGAAAGTGTTTCTTATTTATGTGAAACCAACAATGCAGGTCATTTATCTTTTGAGGCTGGTGAAAATGAGGCAAAGTGTATCTCTAGCTGTACAGTTGAACCCACACTGTTATCTATGCTTAAAGTTGAAAATAATGAATGTTTATATCAACAGGAATGGATCCTATCTATTAATAATAATAAGCAACTGAAGTTCAGTACAACTGCATTCAAGGATATAGGTGATACAGCTTCTTTTGGATGTTACAGATGGAATTTATTGTTCCAATCACTTGGAGATGATGATAACATCTCTGCATTTAAGAAGGAAAATGTTTCTTGGTTGAAATTCCATGATGAAAGCATTGCCAAGTATTTTATCAAGTGTGGCTCTCATGTTTTTGCCATTGAGTTTATGGAGAATAATTCACATATATCAGATATTAATCTCTCCAAAATATGTGTTGACATTTGGTTATCTCAGTTTGATATTCATAATATTATTCATTTACCTGAATCAAAATCATTATGCACTTTAGAGCCTGTTGCAGTTATGTTTCCTTCAAATACCGTATGCACATCATTATGTAATAATTATATAGCAAATTATAAAGAACCAACTATATTACATCAGTGTCATTGCCATCGTGATAATATTGAAGTTAATTATGATAGCTTAATATTGAAAGATAAAAAAAAGTGCAAAGAACAAAAATTTGGAGAAATTTTCAAGTTATTTTTGCTGAACTTTTTCAGACACCAGACAAATAATACATCAAGTGGGGAGTTATGCCTACCTTATTTTCTGCATTTCATCATTAAATATTCTAATCTAAATATTAATAAGGAATTTTATGACTTTAAATTTCAGAGAAATATTCAGCAACTGTTAATAACTGTGTGTAATTTACTTTGTTCAAAAAGTGAAGGAAAATTATTGGTGGAATTGCAGCCTGAAATTTTTAATATATTTGAAAAATTTAAAAATGACATCAGAAATGTGTTATGTAAGGAAAAATCAGAGGATATGCATTTGATGCAGAGATCATTAAGTAAAATAACAAAAGCTGTTAAATCTTCTCTATATAATGCAAAGTTTGAAAATATACACCATAAAAATAATGCCAATTTATTAAAGAAGAGAAAAATATGTATGTTGCAACAACAGAAATATATACGACATGTGGAAAATGATAATAAGAATGAGAAAATAATGAATAATTCTGGAATCCATACATTCTCTTTAATTAATTCAGAAGTAATAAATAACACAAGAGGACTTTATGAACTTAAAACTGATATGTCATATTTTCAGAGAATTTTTATTGAAAAAATTTTTCATGATTCGTCTTGGATTATGCATTCAAATCAAAATCCTATAATTAATAACATAATCAGAGATTTGTGTAAAATTTTGAGGCATGTGATTTTAAGTCTTCATAAACAGAATAGATCAGTACAATATTTAAATGAAATTAATGTACAAAGATTATCGGATGATATAATGAATGCATTTGTAAATGTACTCAGCGATTCTGAAATAAAATTTAAAATAAAAGAAAGTAACAGGCATTTGTTTGAAAATGTGGTAACAAAAGAAAATATGTGCATGTCATCTGAAAATCTAAATTTGAATGCATCAGATTGCACTATAATCACCATGAATAATGATGAATTAAGTGCTGAAAATGAGCAAAAATGGAAGAAAAAGACTGAAGAAAAGGATTGTTTGAAAAAAGTTCAGCATTTCTCCAAAGATGAAGCGGCTTCTACAAATAATATTCAGCATACATCAAATGCATCTAGTTCACATGATATAAAACTGTTAAACAGTGATGTGACTAAAATTAATAAAACTTGTGAATTTTCTAAATATCCAATTGTAGGTGAAGAGCCTGATGTACTGCAAGAAACAGTCAAGTATACAAAAGGTGGATTGGAACGTAAAGTTAATGAGCACAGAGGCTCAATTTTGTCATACCATAAAGCTAAAGATATGAGAAATTATGAGGAAGATGTTACAGTGTGTCAAGAAAAATGCAGTAAAAGTATAAAATCACGTAATCAAAATTTTACAGTTCTAGATAACGTATCACATATTTTGAATAAACCATTAAATATAAAGGAACCTTTGTGCAGTATGCAAAATAAGAGTAGTTCTTCACAACATGATATTCCTTGTGATAATGCTTTGCACTCTAAGAGCCTTATTCCAGTCAAGAAAAAGGAAATAAATCAATATAGATCTCTCATCCCTAGAAGTAAGAAATTTTAAAAAGTTAATTGAAGTACTTCTCAATTTCTTTATTTAAAGCTGATTAATCAATTTGTTTTTAATAATATATTTGAATTCTATTTTTTAAAACCATTTTTATTTGAATGTTTTTTTTTCCCTGTTGAGTAAATAGCTGTCATATTGATTCATTCCAAGTGCATAGCATAATTATGCATTGTTGACCTGGTTGGCCAAGTGGTTAGTGTATTGACTCTCCAGCCAAAAAGGCTGCAGGTTTGAATCCTGCCATTGGCATGTCACAAGACTCATTGTGAGAGACCCCCATCATAGACACAGAATCTATCAGACCATTACTCAAACCCCCCCCCCCCAACCAGCCATGACGTCTATAGACGTCCAGCTAAATCTGGATACGATTCTGTAACACCTATTGAATAACATGGATAAGAAGTGCAATTTGGTCTCACTATTTCATCTACCTCAGTCAGTAGGGAGGTTCAAGTCATTCACCATGCACGCTTATCACCACTGTTTTATATATATATATAGTACATTCCATAGTCCACCCACCCTATATGGGGGAGAAAAAAAAAAACTTACACTCTTGTTCACCACTTCCATTTGCAAACTTTCAGATGTGACTTAGATATTTTGGAAAAGGTCCAGAGAAGATTCACAAAAGTAGTCAGTGGTGTTTGGAATATGGAGTACGAGGACAGATTGAGAGAATGTAAGTTGCAAAGCCTCATGAATAGGAGGAAGGGGGGGGGATATGATTGAGACACATAAGTTAGCCAGGGGTTGTTATCAGGTCGACATGGAAGAGATTTTTCATAGAATGGGAGAGGCGAGTAGAACAAGAGGCCATTGCTGGAAACTGTATAAGGAGGATGTGAACAGAGGAGTGAGGAGTAGGTTTTTTGCATGGAGAGTGGGTGAGTGGAATGCATTGCCTGAGTGTGTGTTGTGGGTGTAGACACATTGAATCAATTTAAAGCACGGATGGATGAGCATTCTGTGCAATAGTGTGCACCTCTCTTGATAAGTCTCTGACTCCATGGAGGTCAAATGTTAAAATTAATAATAATAATCCCTCTCCTCATCCTTGCTCCTTCCCCATGTTCTTCTAAAATGTTTTCTTACTGTCTATCCTATAATGATCTCTCAACAGTTGTTTAAATGTCTTGATCATATTACCTCTTCATTTTCTATCCATCAAACTTTGCCATGAGTATGCAGTCCATCTTAATAATTTGCATTATAAATTTCTAATTCTTGTAGGAAATGACAACATAAATCCAATTATTAATTATAAAAACGTTAACTTTTTTTTTGTAATCTTCAGGGATCACAAAATAATGTATGCATGCAGACACACACACTAAGCAAATGAGGCTGAGGTAGTTATTAAAGTTGTAATTAATAAATGAGTTTAGTTCTAATTTCCTAAAAAAATTGAAGTATGTCTAACCAATGTATAAGCTTATCTACAAGAATTTGCATTATAATCCTCAAATCGATTTGTTATCTGTCTCTGTATCCCCTTTAAATCCTCCTGATCTGATCTGAGCACAGGAATGCAGATGTCTGATCAGAACTTTATATAATGGGATTGCCATGCTTTTATCTAGAGTAGTGAATGTCCTATTGGAGCAATCCACTAGGTTACTTCACCACCTTCATGATATGTTCCCTAAACTTCAAATTTCTATCTATCATCATCCCAAAATCCCTTGCATCCTCTACTTCTTCCAATATGGTTTCACCATTCAACCGTGGAACTATACTGGAGAAAGTAGAACATTGAACTAGTCAAAGTTTAACGTTCCATTGATGGAGCTGAAATTTCAAGACCTTATATTTTGTTGCATTAAACTGATATCCTTATTTATTCACCCACCTATCTAACTTATTCAAATTCTTCTGAAGGGACTATCACTAATAACTTTATCTAGTTTCACATCATCTGCAAACATTATCTCGCTGCAATAAACCAGCTGTGTTATTGATATAAAGGTTAAACAGTAGGTCCAGTACTGAGCTTTGTGGAACTCCACTTTTCATCTTCCTTGACAGTTCTTCCTCATACATAATTCTCTGATATTTATTGGAAGCTAATCTTGAACAGTTCTTCCTCATACATAATTCTCTGATATTTATTGGAAGCTAATCTTGAACCCACTTCATTAACCTGATATCTTAACCCATATGTTGCAGCATAAATATTAGCTTATCATGACAAAATGACAATATATGAATTTCCCCCATAAGCTGCACTTGTTACTTTATTATAAAAGGCATTCAGATTACCAAAATAAAAGTACTCTTTAACAAACCTCCTATGATGCTTACAGATAACATTACTCTCATTTGCTCGATTTTGTATACAATCACATACTAATTTCTCCGAAATCTTAACATTAACAGAAGAAATACACACCCCTGTCTATGGTTTAACACCTCCATTCTACCACCATCCTTATGCAATGAACTATTTCATCCTCCCATCCATTCCTTGGGTACCTTTCCTGTAGCTAAATGCTTTCACTGATCAGCCAGATCAGTGGAGCTGTCAGTTCTTTAGCACATTCCCTTAAAACACATGGTGAAATCCAATCCAGTACCTCATTCCTGCCTTATTCTCATCCAGAGAGTACTTAATATTCAAAACACATTCTATTCGTGCACTTCTAAATCTTGAACCCTCTAGTAATATATATATATTTTTTTTTTAGGATGAATTACTCCAATAATGTGATCATTATAAAATAAATATGCCAAGAAATTGTAATTTTGGTTTAGTCCTTTATCCAAGTGTAAGTGCATTAAGTATCTTCATGACTGGGCTACTTGTATATAGAGGCTACTGGCTTCATATTAGTTGCCCTAGTATCCCATAATGCAAAGCACACCCTTTCAGATGTGTACAGTGCAGTGCATTATGGGAAGAGCCACTACCCAGACCAGTTTCAACCATTACTGAGGTATGTTAAAGTGCACTGATACATCTCTAAAAACTCTGAGTGATCTACAGGAATATTCTAAATCTCAAAGTGACCCTAAAGGATCACTACTAAACTCATTGACCTTAATGACTCCAGGACAGGAAATCCCAGCAGTGGTTCCATTCAATGACAGGCAAAAACTAGCTACTGAGCATAACCTATCTACTCCTCCGGAAGCAAGCTACCATCAGTGGGAGCCAGACCCAGAAGGGATGCTTCAACCTTGGTATCCAAGGTTGAAGTAATGCAGGTCACATATATATATATATATACAGGGTGTCCCAAAATTCATGCAAGAAGTAATTTTGATAGAAAACACGGGTTTTTAATTAAAAATTGTAATTTCTTATTGATTCATAAAGTATACAGTATAGGGTTATGCATGGAATAGCATATCGGGTAAATGGCCTCCACGGCTTTGCTGGCACATATGCACTCTTTTGTCGAAATTTTCCATGACTGTTTTGCATAAATGTGGCTGAATTTCATTGATACAGCGCTCAATTTCCTCCTTCAAGGCGTGGGTGGTCGTGGGCTTGTTGGCATAAACCTTAGACTTCAAAAAACTCCAAAGAAAAAAGTCCAACAGCGTTAAGTCACATGATCTGGGCAGCCAATTCTGATCGTCAAAACGGGAATTTACACGACCAGGAAATGACTCGTGCAGTAATTGAATTGTTTCTCGGGCTGTATGGCATGTGGCACCGTCTTGTTGAAACCACACGTCGTCCACATCCATATCTTGCAATTTAGGCACAAAAATCTGGATTATCATGTCGCGATAGCGAGCACCATTAACTGTTATTGCCTTACCATCCGCATTTTCGAAGAAGAATGGACCGATGATGCCTCCAGCCCAAAATCCGCACCAAACAGTGACACGTTGTGGATGCATTTGTTTCTCAACAATCACTCATGGATTTTCTGAACCCCAAATGCGACAATTTTGTCGATTAACGAAGCCATCAAGATGAAAATGAGCCTCATCGCTGAAGATGATTTTGTTCGAAAAATAAGCATCCACTTGTTGTTGTTCCATAATCCATTCAATGAACTCTCTTCGCTGTGTGTGGTCAGTAGGCTTCAGTTCTCGAGTCAATTGAACTTTGTAAGCATAAAGATGCAAATCTTTCGTGAGAATACACTGTAGAGAGCATCTCGAAATGCCCAATTTAAGACCACGGTGCCGAATTGATGTTCCTGGACTCTCAGCAACACTCTCATGAACTACTTCGATGTTTTCTGTTGAACGACTTATTGAAGGACGGCCAGAGTGTATAAGATCACTAATTGATCCAGTTTCCTTGAATTTTTTAATTAATCTTTTCACAGTTGATGAAGTTAAATCACTATTCTGACCATATTTTGTACAAAAATTGCGAACTGTAGCTGGCAAACCTTCATTATTTTTAAAATATTGCTCAACAATGAAAATGCGTTGTTCTTTTGTGTAGTGCACCATTTTTAATAACCCTGAACTGTCAGCTGTCACGCTGTCTTTTTTTTCTCGTTGGCAACACTTTACCTCACAAATGGTGCTAAATTTAAATCTTGCATGAATTTTGGGACACCCTTTATAACCCATATACAAATAGTCAAAAGTGTCACACATTATTAAAATACTCTGGATTAGAGATGTTAAAAGTTTTTTCACTTTGTTATACTATAAATTAAAGTTTAATTCTTGGTTTAATCCTTTATCCACGTGTAAGCAAACAATGTTTGCACATGGAGTATCTTCTTTATAGTATAGTCACATGAAAATACTTCCAACATCTATCTCTAATCTAGAGTATTTTAATAATAAGGTGTGACACCTTTTGACTACTTGTATATGTTTTTTTTTTTTATTTTTTTAAATAAATTACTTTTTAAAAATTTTAATTACTTGTATATGGGTAATACACTGCTTGGAAAGAAGTCAACAGACATCTTCATGGGCAAAGTGAATAGCACCGGGTAACAAGTTATGTTATAGTTGTTATAAATTGGAGGAATATGATGCTCCCAAGTCAGTACAACTGTGTCTGGGTGAAATGGCTGCAAGAAGAGAACTGACAGAGTTTGAAAGAGGAGTTGTAATAGAATGCTATGTTGCAGGCCTATCTGTTCTGCAAATTGTTGATGAATTGGGTCATTCCAGGTCAACAATCAGTGAAGCCATACTGAGATAGAAGTACATTTCTTATTCTGTCTTTCCTTGTTTTTTTAGTGAACATTGTCCTGAAAACTTTTATTTCCATTGTTTGTATTCTGCTTATGTCTCTTTCTGTTAGTCTCATCATATCTCTGCTGCATAAGACAAAATAGACAAAAATTAACTTATTTTAATCAAAAGGTCCCACTTCAGTAGGACTTCACCATTCCACAGTGGGCTACTTACACTGCTTAAAAAAAAAAAGAAAAACTTTGGCCCAATGAAATTAAATCTCAAATATTTGAAGTTTTTACTGCTCTTTAAGACTTACTCATTGAAGCGAGACCATTCACCTTCACATTTTCCCTGCAATTTAAAACCATGCTTGCTCTCGCTTTCTCTCTCTCTCTCTCGATATGTAACTCATAGTTCTATCACACTGTTCCATATGTCAAGTTTCTTCTGTAGCTCTTCTGAATTTGTCCAAATCAACATATCATCTGCAAATGCTTTGCATTATTGGAAAGGTCACTAACAGACCAGTTTCAACATTTACTGGGGTCTCATCAGTGGAAACATTATTTCACCATTGATAAATGGTGGAATAATAATAAGCTTAAAAAAAGTTAGAACTGGTCATTCATAAGGTAAGTGTGCTGTGCATTATGGGATACTATGCAACTTAATGTGAAGTCATCTGCCTCCATGTACAAGTAGCCTATCATGATGTTACTTCAAATTCTTAAGTCTCGGTAAAGAATAAAACAAGAAATCATTTCTCATTAAATATTATTGATCAAGCAATAATAGGTACTGTAAATTGTTATTGTTATTACATGATACCTCCAAGGAGTCCAATGACTCATCGAGGGATGGCACCTGATTTACAACTCTGTGCCTCCACCACCCCATTCACCAACTCTAACAAACCACAACCATCATCTACACCAACGGCATCTGCCACCCACCACCACCACTAGTATTTTCACAGACAAACATCCATGCCCACAGCAGGATACAAACCCGCAACCTTCTGGCTGGAGAGCAGATACGCTAACCACCCAGCCAACCAGGCCGGTAAATACTTCAGGTGTTTTCATAATACCTGAATTATTTCCAGTGAAGGTGTAATTTGGAAATGGTTGTAAGCAGAGCTCCCTTCTTACAACCACCTTCAAATTATTAAGAAAAAGGGATCAAAAAAAGGATACATTTTTATTTACAATAATAGAATTTAATTTAATAATATAATTTTATTGTTTGGTTCAGTTTTGGAGTGGTGGAAAGTAAAAGGTTTGCTTGTTTATGTCGTGTTGCAGGTTTATTAACATATTTCTATACTTCAAAATAAACAATTTGCTGCACTCAGGTTTGTCATATGACATATATTTATATATTATTTCAAGTTATATTTTATATGAAAATCAGCTTATTCAGCTTCCCCTCCCCCTCCTCTCACTTATGTCTTCTGTTTTAATCCATCAAAAGAAATGAATAGGAACTGCTATTTCCTGTGATTAACATGCTAGAGACAGTGTTTCTTTTCAAACACAATTAAAGGTATAATACAATCAGATGACGCAAAGGGGAAAGGGTCCTCAAACATGATCCTCTTTAAGTTGTTCATTTATAGAATACAATCAGCTTATCACAAAAAAAGATAGAAACTAGTGTTTCTTTACTAATTCACAATTTTATATATGAATGTTTTGAAAGCATTCCAGAGTTTAAATGCTATATGTGATTATTACTAATTAATTAATTTTTTCAAATTAGTTTCTAAAATCAGGTAAATGTTGAAACTGTGTAGTAGTCCAAGGTCTGACAGGGACGAACTTGCCAAAAATACATTCTTGAAAGAACGTAGGACTGTATGTGGGCCATAAAAGTTACACATGACTATACTGCTGCTTAGTTTAATGATGTAATTGTATTATTTGATTCAGTTTAATGTCTCAGCAGTAAGTGACAAATGGTTATATTTATACCAAAATGAATATAAATACTTACATGTACTTATGCATTTGTTGTGGGATATAAAAAGGTCATATAAAAAAATTTTAGTTCTTAAAACATCCTACAAAAAAGAGTAAATTTAGAAAACATAAAATTATAGTATATGCATAAATATAATCTAAGATGGATGATACTTATATATTTTTTTAAAGGTCCTCTCCTCCATTCCTTGTCCCTTTCAAATATATAACTATGTTATTCATTTATATATATTTCCCTGTATCTGAGTTGCTGTTCTGACAAATTTTTAATTAAATTAGTTTTTTTTTTATTTTAAAAGAGTAATTTATCTTTAGAAATATACTTTTTTTTTTTACAAAAAAAAATTAGAGTATATTTTTTTGGAAATATACTCTACAGTGCATTATCATGAAGCATATTACTTTTAAATATTAAATTACACATATTCTTTTTATAACCAAAGAATCTGTGTCTGCTTAAACACACTCAAGGTAATAAACATTTTCAGATCATAAGTAAACAAAATTTGCTTTTAATTGACAGTATTTTGTTAGCACTCTGGTTATATGCTAAATATTGTAATTTAGGAATTCATTTATTATAATGTATCTATTGTTGGGTTGACAGCAGACTAAAGATCAGCATCAGTTTTTTTAAGGTGGAGATATGTTTAATAATACTGAAAGTGATTTAAGTGGGAAATGTGAAGTTTGCAGATAATGCAAAGTTGGGGATAGCTATGATGAAGTGAGATTGATGTGGATCTCCAGGAAGATTTAAATAGACTGTCAGTATGGGTTGACGAGTGGGACCACATATTCAGTGTTGCATAGTGTAAGGTTTTGAACGTTAGAAGGCAAAAGTGAGATACCATCCGTTCAGCTTGAGGAAGCAAAGGAAATTTATTATTATTATTATTATTATTAGCACCCCAAGACCTCATGGAGTCAGACTCATCTGGGAGGTCCTTTTATCTCACTCACTCACTCTCACACACACACACACACACACACACACACACACACACACACACACACACACACACACACACACAGCTCATCATACCGTGTTTTAAACACATTCAAACTCTTTGCAGACCACATTCTCAGGGAAGGCATTCCAATCATTCACAACTCTGCACGAAAAAAACCTGCCTCTCACACCCTCTTTATATAGTTTCCAGGGATGACCTCTGGTTCTTCCCCGATCTCTCACTATTTTCTGTAGAACCTCTCCAGCATTGATCCTATAACAACCCCTTAATAACTTGTAGGTCTCTATCATATCTCCCCTCTTCCTCCTGTCCACCAGACTCTGAAAGTTGCATCTTCTCAATCTTTCCTCATACTCGACATTCCAGAGGTCAGAAACTACCTTAGTGAGTCTCCTTTGGACCCTTTCCAACATCTCTTCATCCTTCTGAAAACCCGGTGACCAAATCTGGGCACAATAGTCCATGTGTGGCCTAATCAAAGCCTTATACAACGGAATAAGAATCTCCCTACTTCTACACGTCAGTGTCCTCTGCATCATTCCCAGAAGCCTTTGTGTTATCTTCACAATTTTGGCGATGTGTCCCCTAAATTTTAGATCCTTATCCACCATCACCCCCAGATCTCTTATTTCCTCTACCTCCAACAATATATTCTCACCAAGCATAAATTCTGCATCCCATCTTTGTTTTCCAAATTTTAAAACCTTACATTTTGCAACATTGAACTTACATCCCCATTTCCGTGCCCAATCACTCAATCAATTCAAGTCTTCTTGTAAGGCCACAACATCTTCACTACACTCCATGGTTCGTCCCAACTTTGCATCATCTGCAAACAACTGAATATCTCCATCCAAATCTTCACCTATATCATTAATATACAAGTTAAACAGCAATGGACCTAAAGCAGACCCCTGAGGCACTCCACTAGTGACTTTCCTTTTCCTGGATATCGCTCCCCCATACACAACTTGTTGATATCTATCAGATAGCCAGTCTCCAATCCAATGCACCAATCTAATATCCAGTCCTATCTGCTCTAGTTTGACTGTCAACCTATCATGAGGTACTCTATCAAAAGCCTTTGCGAAATCCAGGTATATTACTGTGTATCCTTTTCCTCTGTCCAAGGAAGCAGTCACTTTATTGTAATAAGTAACTAGGTTACTAAAACATGACTTTCCTTTAGCAAATCCATGCTGTCCATCAAAGATACTACCATTGTTATCAACCCAACTATGGATCCTAGTTTTCACA